>NC_056524.1:65091844-65106793 GCF_019175285.1 Sceloporus undulatus | reverse complement strand
GTAAAGAAAGATGGGATTCCCCAATTCACGTTAAGGGTTGATTCACACAGGCCCGATCATTGCTTGATCATTGTAGCCTAATATGCTGGATGGGACTGGGGGTTTGAATCAGCCATCCAAGGCCAAACACCATTGGACTGGATCCAGAGAAACATAAAATAGAAAAGGTGAAGAAGAATGAAGGAATCAAGCAGCACCTATAAGATGAACAGATTTATTTTAGAATGATCTTTCATGGGTATCAATCTGCTTCTTCAGATGCACCAAAAATCTGGATTGATATGAACAAAAGCTCATGCTGAAATAAATCTCAAATATGATGCTTGATTCCTTCGCTGCCTGCTCCATTTTATGCTGAAACAGACTACGTACTATCATTTTCAATTTGAGAAGAATCCATGTGAGTAAGGGCTAGTGGGATGTGCTTTTCCTACCCCTCAGCACCATTTTCTGTGGGTCCAATAAATGTGACTGAGAGGAAAGACCCTAAAAAACCAGGAAGGGGCTACTGACTTTTAGAATTTTCTGTGTTGATTCATTTGGCAGGTCCTGCTGAATTTCAGATTATACATAGTGTGTATGAGTCTGTGAGTAGGTTGGGGCTGCTTAGGTGAAGACAGAGAAGGGAAATCACATTCTGTCAAACCCCTTCTATTTACACTGCTTTGGATGTTATCCAGTATTTTTAAGGGAATGAGTCCCTATGTTGAGCAGTAAGATGAGTAATGAATATGAACGTATATAAATCAGCCATAAATTTTAACATGGAAAACACTGCACGCATGTACCCAGACGATTTTATTCTGTTCATTATTCACAGATAATGTAACCATCAGGTCACTATCCATTGAAACTGCTAGAGCCATCCCCAAATGTTTTGTTGTCTGAGGTGGAGCCCCAAATGGTACCTTCTACCCATATAAGCCCATCAGTGCACCTCTAGTCCTCCTTGGCAGTAAACAAAAAATACAATAATAACAAATTCACTAATTTAAACTACTAATTTAAGCAAGTAACTAATTTAATCAACCAACAGAGGGTCCAGACTTCCATATGAACCTCCCTGGGTTTTAAGTTCCTCAGGAGATGAGTTTCTGCCAGTCCCATACACATTGTCATAAGAACATCTAGTGAGAGCATCTGAGGGGTTTTCTTTGGTGGCTGCTCTCACACTGCAGAACTCTCTCTCTCTAGGAAGACTAGTCAACCTCCTTCTGTTATGTAGGGCTTCCCTGCAAGTGTCCATATCCTTGAAAATAGAAGGATAAATGTATCATTGGGGTGGTACTACCATGCCTATTCAATGTGTTGTTGTTGTCTGCCTTCATTTCCAACTTATGGTGATCCTAAGGTGAACCTATGATGGGTTTTCTGTGGCTGAGAGTGTGTGACTCACTCAAGATCACCCAGTGGGTTTCTATGGCTGAATGGGAAATTGAATCCTGGTCTCTAGGGTTGTGCTTCAATGCTCAAACCACTACACCACACTGGCTCTACCCCATTCAAGGAACATTACCATAATAAGGCATGCTTATCTTTTGATTGTTGTTATCAACATCATCTTTCCATGGTTCTTCTCTATTATATATGATTATCATTGCAATATTACAGCAGTTTCCTTCAACCTGATGTCCTCCAGATGTTTTAGGCTATCACTCCCATCAGTCAGCATAGTTGGAGTTCATAGAGTGGGGTCATGGTCCCAAGCAACCAGAAAGTCTCAGATCATTATGCATGAGGAAGAGGTGAATTAATATTCCATTTCTGATTAGCAAATGGAGATAGATCTGTCATTATCTATGACTCACTTTCCTCCAGTGAAAACCAGATGGTGTGGCTAAAACAGACATGGTAGGAAATATGGTTAGTGTCTGCTTAGTACGGTGAACAGAGCACATGAACAGGAAACTGTGTGTGCGGACTATAACACATGTTCCTCTTCAGTCTTGATGCTGGTGTGGGTTGGATGTAATCAAGCTGTGATGGCTCTGGAAATTCTCACAGCCGATGGGAAGGCATGTGGTAGATGACCTGACAGCTTGTCAATCTAATAGGTCTCAGCAGAGAAGATAATGTTTTTCCATAATGTTGAATTCCCTTGAAGCTTTTTTCTCCTTAAACTGTAATGACTGATATTTCTGCTTAATGTAAAATGCCTGAAGTGAATCTGTTTCTAATAGGGTTTGGAATTTCTGGTAGTGTAGTGGTTTGAGTGTTGCTCTAGAACTCCATGAGACCACAATTCGAATCTCCACTCAGCCATCAAAACCATCTGGGTGGCCTTGGGCAAATCACACTCTCTCAGCCTCAGAGGGAGGTAGTGGCAAACTCCTTCTTAACAAATTTTGCCAGGAAAACCCCATGATAGGTTTGCCTTAGAGTTACCATAAGTCAGAAATAACTTGAAGGCACATGATAATAACAAACGTGGAACACAGCCAGGATTTATAGGCTAAGTATAATCCTTGACTGAGATCTGTATCTACAGTGATTTCTGTTATACCTGTATGAAAACTATAATCTGACCATGCCTTTCAAAACTATGCTATAAAAGGCTTAGTTAGATGTAATCTTTCCGCACCACCAGTTTAATTCAGTCACTATATGATATACTTAAGTATATGGCCAGTTGCCAGTTTCTATTAAACTTAGTGTCTATAATAGGTCTACCAAAAGATGTAGCCTAAGCACAACCCATGAATAATGCAATCTGAATTCATGTTTAATTCATTTAACACACAAGCACACACATGCACACAAACACTCTTTGGAGTTTATCACACGAGGGGCAAATTGGTAAAATCCCAAGCAGAAATGGGATTTTAAAATCCAGGTGTTGCTTGTCAGATGCGTTGGTGTGAAAGAGAAATAACGCAAAAATAATCTGAATGGAAAAGTCCTTTGTACTTTCAGAATTTAGCAAAAGTAAAGGAACTGGTTTTGATGACTTTGTGTTCAGGTTATTTTCACGTTATTTCTCTTTCACACAAACATTGTCTGAAAAACAATTGAAATTTAGTTTCTGCATGGGATTTGTCCGTTTCATAAACTCCTTTGAAACATTAAAAATACAACTAGAGTCACATTGCTGGAGAAGCCTAACCCAAACTAGTGCTTACCAGATGATTTTGACTATGATCCTGTCATCAGCCCATTTACTCAATGGATTTTATTTTATCAGTTTAGGTGGCCAAAAAGCTAACAACATTCCAAGAGGCATCTAATCTCCTGTGGGTATACATTTTCTATTGTAATTTTTTTGTAACATTTTCTCCCACACCATCGTGAGAATGATTGGTATGCTTTATCCAAGCAAAAGGATCTTCAGTAGGAATGTTTGGAAAATACACCAATATGTGTCAGGCTGAAGATGGTGGTGTGGCGTCATCAACAAGAATGCCATGAATGCTCATGAAACAGATGGTGTCTCAGAGGGTTTGTGTGTGTGGCAAAGCTCTATGCATTGGAATTGCCAGTGGGAAATGGACACATCTTTGTGAGGCTTGAGAAAGGGCTCATATTTCACTAGCAGATCCTACCACATTCTTTGGATGGGGAAAAAAAGTATCGTTTACTCAATTCCTAATTTTTGAATGCCCAAGGGAAAGTGCATTTTACCAGATCAGAATACATGTCAACTACAGTTTCAGAATGTATAAGGAGAGTATTCTATACAACCAGGCACTTCAGATTTCCAGTAGAATTTTTCAACCAAGGATTGATTAAAGAATCCTTGAGCACAATATTCTTCCAACCACTCACAGCAACAGATTAGCACAGTAATATCTTTGGATACATACAAATGTCATAGAGAAAGTTGCTAACATATCTGCAGCTGAGTAGCACTATTCACCATTTACATACAGCTTCCAGTGAAGCATGTGAGCTCAACAGATTAGATAATGTGTGCAGAGTTTTTGTACCATATGTACCCTTTGGGTGGACAGCTGTATTGTTTATGTCTCCTTTCTTAAATTCCCATATGGCTAAATTAGCAATTCACATATCTGATGAAGTCCACATTATTGATACTTAATATAAAATTTAATCACAGAATCTGATAGTTGGAAGAGACAGCAAAGGCTATTTAGTCCATCCCTTTGCCATCCATGAAAACACAATTAAAGCACTCCTGAAAGATGCCCATTCAACCCCATGTTTGAAGACTTCCAAAGAAGGAAAGTCCATTGCCCTCCAAGGCAGTCACTTAATTCTTAAGGTTCTGATTTAGCTAGAGAGGAGTGTGAGGCAGAATATGTGGTGTTTTAAATCTAATAAATAATGATGCTGCCTTGTTACAGTGTATTTAACATCTGTGAATGAATACACACACACACACACTTTTAAAGCATATTAAATAATAATAATAATAATAATAATAATAATAATAATAATAATAATAATAATAGCAACTTTTGGCCTCTAAGAATGCTATCTGAAAGTTTGGATTCAGACAAGGTGTCTGTGGTGGCAGCATTGAACATAGAGGGGTGGTGTCCATTAGGGGTAGAAATCACAGAAGTCCTCATAAGAACTAGTTATACTAGTACAAATATTTAAGATTTTCTATTGCATGGATACTGGATAGTCTTGTCTACATCTGCACTGCAGAAATAATCTGGTTTGATACGCCTTTAACTACAATGGCTCAAAGCTATGGAATTCTGCAAATGGTAGTTTGTTGTGGCACTAGAGCAGAGTGGAAAATAATACTGTTCAAAAGGAGAATAAGTTATGACTATATCTAGCCATATTGATACAGTGTAGATAGATATAACTCCTTATCTACAAATATTCAAATAATGGGAGACAAAGGTTAATTCTTTTTCCTGCTAACTAAGTATATGTCTGAAAAATAAATATTGAGTAATAACTCCTCTAAAGCCTGAACTGAAAGGCCAAAACAAAGCTGCTTCGGGCCACTTTGGAGGTATGCTATTTAAATGACACACACATCTTAAGAGGCTCAAAGGTGCGCCAAACCTGCGCTCCAGTCCTTAGAACTGGACTGTGGCTTTGGTGTGGCTTCCGGCTTCCTAAGATGCATGCTTCATTTAAACAGCACACTTCCAAAGTGGCCCGAAGCAGCTTTATTTTGGCCTGTCTGTTCGGGTCCATATTCTCTAAAAAACCAGAGCTGGGCCAAGGGAGAGATTTCTGTTTCCCTAATTTCCCCCATATTTTAACATTTGTTTTTAATTCCACCCTTATTCTTGCCAGCTAAAACAAATCCAGCACACTATTGAAAGGTCAGTCTCTTATCCAGGGAATAATGCTTTTAAATACTTGATAATAACATGTGAAATTAGGAATAGAATTTTGACACCTAACCTTTTTTGCTGCATTATTTGTCACTTGGGTTTTGAGGATTTATATTTCCATTCATATTTATTGTCTTGCAATAAGGTGTTACTTAAGATATTTTGCAATGCCATAATATATAATGTAAATAAAATAAACAATATTCTAAGTAATATATTCATCTTTATAAATGGTAACTTTCCCCAGCTATTAATCTGGTAATTTAATCCATATGTTGTCTGATTTTTAATAAAGAGTGCATATGTTTGTTTAAACACAGTGAAATCCCAAGGCATCTGATATTTCTTGCTCTGCATTTTGAATCTGTTGTTAATTCAATAACTTTTTGTCACACCTCACATATTCACAGATCATATTTCTGATTTTATTTTCTAGATGCATCTAATTTATCTTTAAGAGTTGCAGCTCACAACATGAGATCTTCAATGTAAACACGCTTTTACCTGCAAAGTGTACTATGGTCCAGATCTCTCTAATATAAGTATCATAATTCTCCTTTCTATGCAATCAGATGCTTTTTTGGCTTCCACAAATTAAAATGTGTAGATTGATTCTGCTTCTGAGTCAGATCTGTTAAATTTATCATTTTCTTTGTGTTCCATAATAGTTATAAATGTTGAAAACATCTAGGGGTATTAGATTAATTGTAAATATTGTAAATTCTCAACTATATGATTCCTAAGATTTTATTTACTCCATCAGAAAATAGAATTGTCATAATTTTATCATCTGTATTTAACATATGGGATTCCATTTTTTCTGGGTACTTCACTGTTTAAAAGCATAGCCGAATGCTCTCCTGTTCAGAACATAGGCAGTTTGTTTTTCAGTAACACCTCTCCCATTATTCTATGTGGGTGTGGTGCCTTTCCTCTCTTGTTTGTTTGTTTGTTTGTTTTTTCGTCTTATTATTTAGAGTAGCAATTTTCACCTCTTCTGTAGAAATCACACCCTATAATTGCTCATTATTTTATTGCCCATATAAGCTTTGATTGTAATTGTGCTGTCTAAATATGAATATTAGTATTTCCTTTTAATGCCTTCCTTCCTTGTTTGCTCTCTGCTTACTTTTATAGATTTGCTAAGCAATTACCTAGTTTATGTCTACATTTTTTTCTTGAAAAATGAAAGGAAAATGGAGAAGGAAAAGAGATTTTTAAAATAAAATCACAGTAAATTAATTATATGATTATTAATCTTTTCTGCAACCTTAGCAATTCATTGCAAAAGTTGACAAACCTGTCCTCTCTCTCTGTAATAAAAGATTCCTTACTTTATTGTCAAAAGGTTATTTTGGTGACTTCTGCATAGTCAACCAAGAAAAATGAAAATGGCCTCACAAAACTGATACGTCACTTTTTATTAGTTCAGATAATCAGCTTTCCATGTCCTCTTGTTGGTATTAATAGAGGGCCTTGTTCTGGAGCCAATGACCTGCCTGCATACTCTTTGCACTGGTGGCCCAACTTACTCTATTGCTTCAAGTTGGTGGATCCATGCTGGATTTTGCAGGAATTATTCTAGGCTTTAGTATAACGGTTTGAGGACTGAACTAGTACTCTAGGACACCAGGGTCTGAATCTCTGCTCTGCTACGGAACCCTACTTTATGATCTTGGACAAGTCACATTCTCTTAGCCAAAGAAAAAGGCAATGGCAAATCTACTCTGAATAAATCTGTCCAAGAAAACCCCATGATAGGATTGCCTTAGAGTCACCATAAATTAGAAATTACCTGAAGGCACACAACACAACACAACACACACACACATGGTTTTACTTGAGTATTTTATGACAGCTGTCCAAGGTACTGAACCCACATTTGATAGCTTGTGGAAACCACTCCCATAAAACCTAGAGTTGTTGCTGTTGTTATGGTGGTGTGCCTTTAAGCCATCAACTTATAGCAACCCTATGTCAGAAATAACTTGAAGGCACACAGTAAGAATAACAACACCCCCAGCTTTTATGGGAGTGATTAACATGAGCTATGTGGCTGCAGGTCGGAGTGATGCAGAGTGGGTTTGAAAAAAGCAAACAAACAGAAAGTCAATAAACAGGCAATCAGTGTTGGTGTGCAAATGTTGCTAAGCCCCATTGCTTTTCTGAATCCAGGAAACAGATGTGGTGCACTGCTATTTCTAGGGAGTAGCTCTCATATATCTTGTGTCCTTAGATATATAGCAGCCATATGCTTATGAAATAGGGGGGAAACACAAATAAACAAATACCAGAAAAACAAACAATAGATTACTTGACAGATGGTCCCTAAGAAGTCTGAGGATTAACCAGGCCAAAACAAAAGATACCGTTACAAGTTGTTAGTGGTAATGTGTTATTATCATAGTTCCCTTTAGCTTCCAAGTGCCCAGCATTTAAATAGTAGACACCAAGTTGTTCTGTCCCAGCTGCTCCCATTTTCAAACTGCCAGCTGCATTGCCTTGTTTTTTAAGACCTGCCAAGAGGTATTAATGTGCCACATTATGCATGTCGCATTGCTAGTGCGTTCAATTATAACAATATTAATCTAGCCATCTGTTATTAATTTGTATTTTGCATTGTTACTGTTATGGATTTAAAAACTCTATTGAGCCTGGAAAATGAAGACAGAGCATATTACTAGTTTTGTAAAGAAATATATAACTCAAGGAAAATGCAAAATTACTGGTAATTGAAGTTGGGACTTCTAATAAATTTAAAGATTATTTTATGACTGAAATAATGTATGAGATTAATCCCCTGGTTGTAGTTTCTTTGTGGCTAAATTGAAAATCTTTCCACTCTCCTGTATTTACAAATTCCCAGTGGCAATAACAAGAAAATAACACTACCCCCCCCAAATGGTTTCAATATGAACTATTTTGATTAACTTCCCAACTGCAAAAAAAGATGTTTGTAATAAGAGTAGTATTTTACACCAAATTAGCTAATACCCCAGATGACAGGATCAAAATTCAAAATGACCTGAACAGACTAGAAAGCTGGGCCAAAGCTAACAAAATGAATTTCAACAAGGAGAAATGCAGGATACTGCACTTAGGGTGGAAAAATGAAATGAACAGATATAGGATGGGTGACACCTGGCTGAATGAGAAGACATGTGAAAGGGATCTGGGAGTCCTAGTAGACCACAAGTTCAACATGAGTCAAGTGTGATGTGGCAGCTAACAAGGTCAATGCGATTTTAGGCTGCATTAAAAAAAAAAAGTATAGTGTCTAGATCAAGAGAAGTGCCACTGTATTCTGCTCTGGTCAGGCCCCACCTGGAATACTGTGTCCATTTCTGGGCACCACAATTTAAAAAGGGTGTTGAGAAACTGGAGCGTGTCCAAAGGAAGGCGACTAAAATGGTGAAGGGTCTGGAAACCATGCCCTACGAGCAATGACTTAGGAAGCTGGGGATGTTTAGCCTGGAGAAGAGAAGGTTAAGAGGAGATATGATAGCCCTGTTTAAATACTTGAAGGGATGTCATATTGAGGAGGGAGCTAACTTGTTTTCTGCTGCTCCAGAGACTAGGACCTGAAGTAATGGATGCAAGCTGCAGGAAAAGAGATTCCACCTCAACATTAGGAGAAACTTCATGACAGTAAGGGCTGTTCGACAGTGGAACAAACTTCCTTGGAGTGTAGTGGAGTCTCCTTCCTTAGAGGTCTTTAAACAGAGGCTGGATGGCCATCTGTTTGAACCTTATGGATGCTATGTATTAACTGTCCAGTTATTTTTGTGTGTATGTGTATGAGTGTGGGTGAGTAGGTAGGTGGATGTGTGGTTAGCCATAATGAAACAGGTGAAATGCAGAAAGCAATATTGGTACAAAGATTAAAAATATGTGCTATGGTGGACCAGTGGCTCTTGGAGATTCCCCACTTTTAGTCTGAAATTTGAATAGCAAATGAGCAGTTTAGATTTCAATAGTCATGGAATTCTTCCCACTATCAACTCACGGTATATGTTCACAATACTCTCATTTTGTCCGAATAATAAATTTTGTATCAATCTTGGTTCATACATCAATCTTGCAAGAAAGAGGGAGGGGAAGGATTGTTTTCTGGTTAATGTCAAACACAGCCACTACAATTCAGCCTTGTTTTTTCATCACCAGAAATAATTTTATGTTCTGAAAGTTTTCTTCTGCCTGATCATGGCAATCAACTCATGAATATATGAATATATGAACTGAAGAAGTATAATTCAAAATAAATGAATTATATAAAGGTACATGAAGGTATTACACTAATGAAAATTATAATGTTGTACAAAATCTTAGAAAGAAAACAAGCAGGATGAAAATGTAGGTAACGGTAATTAAAACGTAAGTTAAATTCAGTGAAATAGTTCTGACTTTTGGCAAACTTAGGCCCGGTATAGATGGGCAAAAAGTGCTGGTCTATGGGTGGGGTGAGGGCTGAGCGTCCCCACACTCACAACCCTTCCCGTGCTGCCTGGGTGCACAACAATGACGTCCACAGCGCTGTGCCTCATGAACGTCATTGTTGTGCACGAGCCACACAATAGCGTCTGGCACCTGGCACAAAAAGAACCTGCAGGGAGCAGGTTCTTTTCAGGCCTCGTGAAGGCTGCAGCATTTGTGTGCTGCGACCTCCATCTGGGGCAGAAAGGGGCAGCATCTCGCTGCCCCTTCCTGCCCTTCTGTACTTGGCCTTAGAGAGATTTTTCCACTGTACTTCCCAAAATCTCCCACATAGCATCACAACTGGTTGAGTGATTTCAGGAGTAACTAAATCAGACTACTGGTTCATCTAGCTCAGTCCTGTCTTGGCTACCAAATAGCAGCACTCACCAAGATTTCATTCAAAACCACAAGGTTGCGAGTTCAAGACCAGCAAAAGGGCCCAAGTTCGACTCAGGCTTGCATCCTTCCGAGGTCGCTAAAATGAGTACCCAGACTGTTGGGGGCAAATTAGCTTACTTGCTAATTAGCTTACTTGCTGTTCACCCCTATGATCTTTGGAATAGCAGTATATAAATAAAACAAATTATTATTATTATTAAGATTTCAAGCAATAATCTTTTCCATTCTTAATGGAAGCTTGTGGAACTAAGACTCCCTACATGGTGGAAGAAGTAATGGGATTTTTGCTTTTTGCATTCTTATCTTGCATGTAGCTCCATTTAACGGTTTGTAAGGGCCCCAAATATTTATTATAGAGAATCACTGGATTTTGCAGGCTTCTGAGGGGTGATGGCAGAATCACATATGATATGAGACACAAGGGAGGGAATTGCTCTTTTTTGCCCTGGTTCGGGCAGCAGAAAAAGCAGGGGTTCTTTCACACTATACAGTTATAGCACTATATTTCCACTTTAGCTGCCATGGCTGCCTCCTATGGAATCCTGGGATGTGAAGTTCTCTGGATGAGAATTCTAGACTTCCATGCCTAAACTGCCAATCCTTGATTCCATAGGTTGCTGCAATGGTATGCAGTGGAATGATAGCACTATAATGGTGAAATGGCCCTAAGATTGACTACAAAAAACTACTGTGATACTCATTTATTTTATTTTATTAGCACAGGAAATGAAACAAAACAAGATATCTGTTCTGTTCAGGCTAGACTACTTTTTTTAAAAAAAATTAAGCTTGAAGGCCTTTGTACATTAGAAGCCAAGAAGAGTCTGACCTGAGAGCTAAGACAGAGTTCTTAGAACAATAAAAAGCAATAGGCTCTGGGTATGGTTTACATTTCATGGTGGCTTGTGATGCAGCTGTTCTCCTTTCTATCTCCAGAAAGAAGGCACCTGCATTTTTTCATCTGACAAATATGTATGGCCAACCAGGTATCCTTTAATTTATAGTCAGGCATCTGGTCTTTCCCAGCTGTTGTCAGAAAGCTTCTTACAGCATGGTTTTTGTCTTGCTAAAACAAAAATAACCATCCAGTTCATATTTAAAATCAGAGTCAGAAATAAAAGCTGGGATATTTTTAGAACATTTGCCATGCTCCTCAGCCAACAACTGATTTTAGTTACAACTTTTTAAGTCTCTGTCATTTTTCTATAGTTGACTTCAGTTGTGGATCTTGCATAGATTTTACATCTTCCAAGTAGTCCTGCTAAATTATGAACAGATGGACTGCTTTACAGTATTTGTTTTCTATATGTTAGGCTTTTGGCTTTAGTGGAACAGACTGAATTTCCCTACAGTCTTCTCTGTGGAACCAACCATCATTATATTGGTTATAGGTGAAAAATGCTAAGCCTTTGTCCAAGATCATAAGTCAATTATCTGGTCTTTTAACAATGTGCCTTAAACCCCACGTTTTCATTAGCATCAAACACAGGAAAACAGGCTTTCATGATTTTCATGTTGATGCTTTTGTCAATAGCAGAAATTTAGGGCGACTTTTTAAAGGGTTTTGACACTGAGCTCATTGAGAGTAAAGACTGAAGGTGTTGTTAGAGGTAGCAACCTTAGTCAGTGCCTGTGTGGTAAAGCAGGGATTTGAACCCTGGGAGACCACAGTTCAAATCCCTGCTTAGCCATGGAAACCCACTGAGTGACTCTGGGCAAGTCACACTCTCTCTGCCAAGAAAACCCTATGAGATGGTTACCATAAGTAAGAGACAGCTTGAAGGCACATTACAACAACAGCAGCAGCAACGACAACAGCAACTTTAGTGTGCACATATTCAGTAGTGAGTTGTTCACATGCCTAAGAGTTTAGGCATATCAAGTATTCATTTTATTTCCTATTTGTCAGTCTCAGCCACAACCTTTCTTCATCAGTTAGTGTGCAATTAGTTTGAGTTTGTTCATCCTCTATTTTGTATTTTGTAGTTCTCTCTTTCTCCTCTGTCTCTGAACAGCACATTATAGTCTTTCTCACCTTGAGATGTTATGAAACTTTTAATACTTGTAATGAAACCTACCTCGTATGTTTTTATAAATATAAGTCTGCCTGATGTCTCTGCTAGACTCCATGGGGAGTGTGGTGAGCAACAGGCTGTTGTTCACCTCCTGCTTGCCAATGCAAATTACCTTGCTTGTGAGATACACTAATATATCTCACATTCCTCAACAGGTATCTATGAAATCCACATTTTAAATCTATCACTTGAAATCAAGATGGGACTGGAGGCTTTTCCATCCCACCCTCCTCCTCTAACAGCACAGGGGAAGTGGAGACAAAGGAACTGTCTTTATCCTATCTTCAGTGACAGTGCTGGAAGGGACTCCTAGAGTTCTGCCAGGATGCTACTGGGTCTAGGCCACTATTTGATTTTTCATTTTATTACTGCCTTTTATTTTAGTCACATTATCACTGCTTCAGTTGTTATGATGTAATCATTATTATTACTATTATTTTAATACAACATCTGCTTGTTTTCTTATAAATATCAATGACCTCACCATTTTGTCACTTTGTTTTAATGATGCTTAAATTGATTTTATCTTTTTTTCAATGCTGGCTTATTGATCAATTTCCATTTGCTCACTAGAGCAAAATGAAAGCAGTGGAAATAAATAACCCATCTTTCACAAGTCAGTGAGGAAACTAATCAAGGATTAAAGTGCTCAACCCTGTCTGCTTTGACTGATGTTGCACTCCATTTGAAGAATCTGTTTTGTGGTCAGTAAGTACTTCTTGACCCGTTTTTGTTGCCGAATGGTTAAGTTGTTGCTTTGCCCAGGTATCCGGTCACATAACACAATTATACCATTATGATCCCACTTTAACAACCATAGTTCCAGCTTGAGGAATCATGGGACTGGTAGTTTAGGGAGAGGTCTTTAGAATTTTCTGCCTCAGCAAACTACAAAGCTGAGGATTCTACAATGTGGAATCATGGTAGTTAAAGTAGAATAACAGTGTTATAACTGTGTAGTGTCAATGATCCCCAGGACATTTGTGCATAGCTTTAGATAATGTGCCAGCTTTACCTCTTCCTGGAAAAAGTAGCGGTGGTTGCAGTCATAGAATCATAGAAGATTATCGCACCAGGGTTAAAACGTTCCCCGCTGCGTTCTAACGTGCATGCGCGGGGGCGCACACGGAGTGTGATGGGAACCCAATGGGGCCCAGAACTCTATTGCACAGCGGAACTTTGGCGCCGCTGCTTCCAAGCGTTCCCATCAGGTTCCCATCGGGGTCCAGGGGACGCCATTTCTGGGGACGCTTTGAAACAGTTCCCAGAAATGGCATCCCCTGGAACCCGATGGGAATGCTTGGCGGCAGCAGCGGCGGCATTCCACTGTGCAGTAAACTAGCATTCTGGGCCCCATCAGGTTCCCATCACGCTCCTTGCGCACCCCTGCACGTGCACGTTAGAACGCACCGGGGAACATTTTAATCCCGGTGCGATAATCTTCCTTGACTCACAGAGTTGGAAAGGGTACCATTGGTCATCAGGTCCCACCCCCACTGAGTGCAGGAACTCTGGCTAGAGCATTCATGGCAAGACCTACCACCTCCTTAGGTAATTGGTTCCATTGCTGAACTGTCATTCCTTCTACTATTCAATCAAAATCTGCCTTCATGTAACTTAAAACGATTAGGCCTAGTCATATCCCTTGGGACAGCAGAGAACAAACCTGCATACTCCTCTGTGACCACCATTTAGATATTTAAAGAGTTCAGCCATGTCACTCTTTAATCTTTGTTTCACCAAGCTGAATATGGCCAACCCCTTCAACCTTTCCTCATATGTTTTGTTCTCTGGGGGCCCATTCAGACTACACTTTACCCCAGATTAGAAATTGATCCTTGCAAATAAAGTTTATATTGGCCCCAAATCTGTCACAATCCATTTCGAGGCATGCACAAGCAAATGCCCTTTAGCTCGGGTCATCCAGAATCAGGGCAAAAGCTGTCTTTTTTGAAAAAAACTGGGTTCCACAAAATATGAACTTGCCCCCGATCATGACTGGGTCAAGTTCAGGGGAGGGATTAAGGTCAGAGGGCAGGCAGAGGGCAGGGCATTCCCTCCCCTCATCGGAGGAGGAGGAGGAGAAGGAGCAGGGACGTAGCCAGGATTTTGGGAAGGGGGGGTCCAGACTAAGTGCCACCATTTTGAGAGGCTAAGAGTCCCATCCTCACCCCAAGACACAAAAAAAAGGGTTGAGTGTTTACCTCAGAATGGCACTACTTCAACTTCCGTTATGGCTCCATGCTATGGACTCTTGGGATTTGTAGTTTTGAGGAGCTGTTTAGCCATCTCTGTCAGGTGCCGCAACAAACTACAAATCCCAGCATTCCACGACATGGAGCCAAGGGCAGTTAAAGTGGCATCAAACTGGATTATTTTTTCAGTGCAGATGCAAACTGAGTCCTTCCTCTGAAGGTGTTTACATCGGATAAATTCAGCTCTATAAAGCAAAGTGGAGCTGCTCAAGCAATAAGCGGCAACCACTCTGTTCATGCTCAGAGACACTCTATTCATACTTTGAGACACTGCATTCCAACTTCTGAGCTGAGCTAAGAACCCAGGCTGCATCCACACATTTCATTCCCACTTCCAAGAGGGATTTTTAATTCCAAGACACACACACACACACACACACTACACACACGCACACGCACACAATTTTTAATTCCAAGACTCATCTATCTATCATCTATCTATCTATCTATCTATCTATCTATCTATCTATCTATCTATCTATC
>NC_056524.1:65089713-65091834 GCF_019175285.1 Sceloporus undulatus | reverse complement strand
ATAATTTTTAATTCCAAGACATTATACGCTCCTTTCTTTTTATAAAAAACAAACCCCTTTAAGAGAATCCTATTTTGGGAGAAAGGCAGGATATAAAATCAATCAATAAAAAATTATAGTGCAATAGTCCATCAGTGCATGGGTTACATTATAAGACTTTATAACTTTAAAACTTTATACATTTAAAAACAATTAAAATCACAGTAGGATCAGAGTGCTATAGAATCATGGAATCATAGAGTTGGAAGAGACCCAAAGAAGAGCCATCCAGTCCAACCCCATTCTGCCATGCAGGAAATCTCAATCAAAGCATCCCCAACAAATTATGTAATGGGGGTGTCCATTTACATTGTAGAAAGACATACTTTAGATTAATGCTATGGAAAATCACCACCTTGAGTCCGTATATTGGGAGAACAATAACAACAACAACAACATCTGGGTATTGTAGTTTTGTGAGATATTTAGCCTTCTTTGTCAGAGGGCTCTGGTGCCACAACATACTACAGTACAAATCCCAGGATTTTCCATAGCATTAAAGTGGTGTCGAACTGGATTATTTCTGCAGTGTGCAGCCTTATTAGACTACAGTTCCCAGTAGTCTGTGGTGCTGCTGGATGATGGGACCTGCAGTCTAGCATTGAGGGCCATAGGACTCCACAGCCCCAATTCATCATCTGGCAGAATTTGGGGGAAACTCCTTTAAAAGGTGAAAATAAAGAAAATAAAAACTCCTTGCAAAATAAAACCCAGAGGTCTGCTAATGGACTTTGCTTACAAGGCAGGAGGGCAGAGAGGCCCAGACCTTTGCAGCTGACCTTTCATAGGAGACCCACTGAGATTGATTCCTTACATTAATAAATTAATCATAGAATCTTAGAGTTGGAAGAGACCCCAAGAAGGGCCATCCAGTCTAACCCCATTCTGCCATGCAGGAACTCTCTGTCAAAGCACCCCCATTGACACGCTGGAAAGGGTGCCAGCTAACTGCATTTTATTTTCTTTTTATTTTAAAAAAGAGAAAAACAAAGCTGGAAGGAAGCCTCTTGCTTTTTTGCATCATAGACCCTCCTCTTTTTTGTTGTTGCAAAAATTCAGAAATGACTGTTTTTGAAAACATGAGTTCATTATCAGAAGACATGTACATATTAGAGTCCGACCCTCCTTTATCTGGACTTCTGAAATCTGAATTATTCCGAAATCTAAAACTGACCATGAGAGCATCTGGTCTGATTCCAGCTCAAGGAAACTTGGGGATCCTGAAGGTTTAGATAAATTACTGAATTATTGAATTATACAAGGAATAGTGGTCTCAGGATTTCGCTGTCTTTCTTTTATACTTCCTTTTAGAGCCTTCCTTCTTTCCGTCCTTCCCCTTCCTTCCTTCCTTCCTTCCTTCCTTTCTTCCTTCCTTCCTTTTTTCCTTCCTTCCTGTCTTCCTTCCCTTCTTCTTCCTCCTCCTCCTCCTCTTCCTCCTCTCCTCCCACAGGAAGGGAGACTTTTTTCTGGCAAAAGCGAGGAGTAGGAGTAGGAGTGGAAGGACTTGGATGGAGAGGAAACGAAAGGGAAAGAAGTCACAGGGAGGGACCCCCTGCCCACTCCCCTTCCCTCCCTCCCTCCCCCCTCCCTCCCTCTCTGAGCCTTCCAGCTCCCTCCCTGAAACTTCGGTCTTTCCCCCTTTCCCGAGTCCTCCGTGCTTTTTTTGGAGAGGTGGAGGAGAGGGAAGAAGGAGCTTGAAAGTTCCCAAGCCTGAAGGGGGAGGGTCCGGACCCCAGAAACCCTCCCCTTGGCTACATCCATGGGAGGAGGACGGAGCCAGAGGAAGGATGCAAAAAAGGGGAATCTGACAGGAGGCAAAGGAGGCAGAAAGGGGGAATGCGGTGACTGACGGGGTCAATTCAGGGCAGGTCAGGGGGCCAGAGCAAGCCAAGGCTCTGCTCTCCAGCAGGGACCTTTTCCCTTTGATTTTTTAAAAATTATTTTTGGCTAAAAATGTGCATTTTTTTGCAATAGATATATAGATAGAACGTGAGCAGGAGGAAGGGTCATCTCAGGGCAGGTCAGGGGGCCAGAGCAAGCCAAGGCTCTGCTCTCCAGCAGGGACCTTTTCCCTTTGATTTT
>NC_056524.1:65027081-65089703 GCF_019175285.1 Sceloporus undulatus | reverse complement strand
GATTATTTAAATTATTTTTCTCCATCTATGCACTTTTTTTGCTTCAGGTAGATCTATATTTAGATAGAATGTGGCTAGCTGCTTGTTCACTTTCCCTTTCATTTCCTCGTTTCCTCCTGAAAGGAGCCCTTTGCAAGAGGCTTTTTTTCCTTTGCAAATGAATGCTATAATATGAATGTTACAATATGTTTCTCTTTCCAGTTTGGCAAACTGGCAAATTGATACACAGAATGCTTTTGCTACTGTCTCAAAGGGGTAGCCTAGGAAATGCAAAGAATGCATGGCATTGCTTCCTTTTCTGGCATTCTGAGGTGAGGATATTATTACAGTATTATTATTATTATTATTATTATTATTATTATTACATGTGTATGGGGCATTCTGGGGTGGCAAGGAGGGGGGATACAGGATGCAGAGATGGCATTAGCTTGCATTTTGGGGTTGAAAATGGGGCCAAGGGCAGATCATAACCCGCACTAACCCAAATGCCCACACACAGGAGGTTTTTAAATTTGACAAAATGTGCGCATTTTGCTGCCTGGTCCTTTAAAAAAAAGGAGGGGGGGGAAGCACACTGCTGATGCCCCAATGAGTGCTGGAAACATCACCTATGACGATCGCGGAACTGAAATTTGATTGACAGCAGGCGCCTTCATTTTAAACCTGATTTCTCAAGAGAGCATTCAGGGCAAAATACCCCTGATTAGGTAGTGAGCACTTGCTTCTGGAAGGATTCGGGGAGAGGGAAACCGAAGCTCCCCAGTTCCTTCCAACACAAAAGCGCCAGTGAGAATGAGGCTCATGTCTCTCCATATAATCCTGGTTGCCGCTCTCTGAACCTACTCCAGTTTTTCTATATGTTTCATAAAATGAGACACCCAGAACTGAACACAGTACTTCAGATGAGACTTGGCAAGTGCAGAATATAGTGGGATTATTACTTTCCTTGACTTGGAAATGATGGTTCTATTAGTGCAGGCTAAAATATTTTCTGTCTTCTTTGCTACAATATCACACTGTTAGGTGATGTTCAAGTTCTGATTAACAATAATCCCAAGGTTCTTTTCATATACTACTAATGCAAGTATCTCCCATGCTATAAGTGTGCATTTGGTTTTTGTGACCTAAATTAGAATTTTGCATTTGTCTCAGTTGAATTTCACGCAACTCCAGGCTGGGCTACTGCAATGCATACTACATGGAGCTGCCCTTAAAAAGCATTCAGAAACTTCAGCAAGTATAGACTGCCCTTGCTTGGCTTCATGAAGCCTATCAACAAGACCGATGCAAGCAGACTGCCACCATCTACTAAGTCTTAGGTGCGAGGGGGGGGGACCTTATCGGATGTTCTTTGACAAGGGCAAATGCCTTCACCCTCTGTTCCCAAGAGTGCCACGCCTAAACGATAGTCAGAATTTAATAGCAATAACCAAGAAGCAATAAGTTGATTTTAGATTTAGAATTAAAGGCCACACTTAATAATGTATACACAGATAAACTTAATTTTATGGAAGAAGGTGAATCTAAAAATAAAATAATAATTTTTAAAAGTCACAATTAAAAATGCATCTAAAAATTAGAGAACTGAGAAGTATTTAAGAAACCATACAGCAGGCACAAAGTAAGAAAGCTAACTATCCCAGCCTAATTAAAGCATAAACCTTCTTACAAAGCAGGATTTGAGACTATGCTGTTAGCACAGGCAAAATGAAGGATCTACATGGAAGGAGAAGTACAGGAACTTCATTGAACTTTTCTTTACAAAAAAGCAACACCAGTTGCATAGAGAAGGCCGGCTGTAACTCAGGTGAACATAATCAGTCAGAACTTCCACAGACAAGAACATTCTTGTTTGATATTCAGATGAACATTTTTCCATCAGAAATGAAATCATTTTCTCATGAAGGCCTTTGAACACCCTTTACCCATGCAAAGGGCTCATAAGCATTACACTTCTGATTGTCATACCACAGATGTCTGGCAGGAGGAGAGATATTTATGCAAAGGTAATTCTGCAGCACTCCATTCACCAGCAGAATGATGCAGCTGCTGGCTGTTAAGGTAGGTTCAGGTGAACATTTGCAATCATGGCAATAGAGACACAACTATAAACATGAATGCCAAACAGTATGAATGCATAAGTCTATCTTATTTGTATATGCCTGCCTTTATTTATAATAACAAAGGGCCCGAACAGACAGGCTAAAATAAAGCTGCTTCCAGTCACTTTGGATGTATGCTGTTTAAATGCTGCATGAATCCAAAGAGGCCGGAAGCTGTGCCAAAGCCACGCTCTAGTTTTAAGGACTAGAGTGCTGCTTCTGGCCTCTTAAGATGCATGTGTCATTTAGCAGCATACCTCCAAAGTGACCCAAAGCAGCTTTATTTTGGCCTGTCTGTTCAGGCTCAAAACAATACAGTATAGTTGTTTTGTATTTGTACTGAATTAAATTAAATTAAAAATTATTTCTTAATGAACATAAAAATCAAAAAAAGTGAAGGCCTTCAAGCAGCAGTTCTAAAACCCAGAATGTGCCCCCCCACCTCACATGCAGTTACCCACCCATGCTTTAGCCAAACACTCAAGATATTCTTATTTTCCCAGGCTTCTGGATTCTGCTCCCTGCTGCTATGAACACTGCTTTGGCTTTTAAATCCTGGATCCTTTCTGTTTTATTGTGACGTGAAGGTGATTTTATTGCACATGTTTTGACTCTAAAGCAATTCAGAGGCCCTGGGGGCCAAATGTCAGGGTAAAACATCTTCTGTATGCATAAACAATAGACACAAATATAGTCCTTGATCTGACATCATCACAGGTATGCTATAAGGCTCCACCTATGCAGAGAGCGCTTTCTTGCACCTGCTGTGCTATTAAGTGGCTGAAGGAGGACATAGGACATATGAACAGCATTTGACTTCATGTCTGCAGTCAGGAGAAAACAGCAGGAGTGCACCAGAGATGAAGGGGATGATGATGAGCTGCTGTTTTGTTCCAGATACAGCTCAGTGCTGCCCAGGTACCCTGCATCATCCATGCCCACTAAAAGTTCCCCACCTACTAACGTCATAGGTGAGGGAGGATTACATAGGAGGATGAAGATATTGTTCAAGAGGGTATTGTAAAAACATCCTTAAAAACACATTGATGCCTAAACCCAGTTTATGCACTCATATGTACCAGCGGGTCTCACCTCCTACATGCACAGTGTTCTGGTAGAAGCAGCCGTGTTGGTCCAGTGATTTATGGGCCAGTGTGACCACAATGAGAAATGCCATTGAGAAATGTGCCACTGTATTCATCTGACTTGAATTCATCTGAGAAGAGCAACCAAAAGAAGTTATCAGAGTGAATGGAACTTATGAGAAGATGCGGGGCCCAGTTATAGCATATGACTCCACTTTACTGGTCATTCTGTGGAATTCTGGGATTTGCAGTCTAGGTAGGGGTACTTAGAATTCTCAATCAGAGAGCTCTATGCCCCACCAAGCTACATATCCTAGGATTTCACTGGATTTTGCTATGGCAGTTAAAGTGAAATCATAGGACTATAGTATGAAAATGGACCTTGGGCTGCTGAGAAGGAATGCTTGGATTCTATGTCTTGGTACACACTCTCTTCATCTGTCATTACTAAATGTTGCTCTAAGTATTTTAGGTTTTTTAAAACCTAAAAATCCAGGGACCAAAAATCTTTCCTAAACCTAGAAATACCAGGCTTCAGCATATTCATGCCAGTGGAACATATTTGCGTGTGCTAGAGTAAGCCTAGGGAGTATTTTAAATACTTGTTCTCAAAGTTGAAAAGTTTAATTGCAGCCCAAAGAACAACATGTGTTGAAAAGCTATAGCTGCAAGCTCTCCCCATTGCCTCCAACCCCAGCAGCTGGGTACCATTTCATACCCATTATGTTTTCCCTTTCACCAAGAGTGGCAAGTTGGGATTATATGAGGCTGTTTTGGTATTAAATGCAACATTTTGTTTTTACAATCTGGCAATTTATAAGGCATTTAAAATGAACAGTGCTTAAGATTAACACATTACAGTTTGAATTGTTTAAAGAAGCACGTTTGTTCCAAAGTACTGTTAATCTTTGCATATGACATTAAGCCAAAGTGTCTTTAGTTTGATTTTGGTAGGGGTCCAAGTAATGTTTATAGAACTTATGGCAGTCTATCAAAGGAATAAATCTCCTTCTTTAGGCCACCATATATTCCCTGATGGTTGCATTCAAGGGTGTGAGTACCTCTAAATATGTAACAGTTGTTCTGTTTGCCTGCACAACACAGCTCTGCAATTTTCTTACTTATACTTAACATGTAAAAGGAGGAATCTTGCCGTGTATAGCCAAATCCCAGTTTTGTATATCAGAGAGAGCCATATAAATTAAGAAAATGTAGTCTCCAGAGCATGGCTGGGGAAGCTTTGGCCCTCCCAGTGTGTTGGAATCCAACTCCATTCTACATAACCAATAGAAAGGGATTGTTTTTGATGAAGTGTAAGACATCAGCAGGACTAAACATTACTCACCCTGATCTAGAGGAGCAATGATATTTAAGACATGAAGATTTTTTTAAAATTTGTTTTGTTTTGTTTTGTTAGTCTTGTAATAATGTGTATGTGTTAATGTTATTTAATTAGTTGGTTTTAATTATAATTGATTTAATAATTTTTTAAGGGGGGAGGGAATTTTGATCTACAATGTATTGTATTTTATTGTTGTTAGCCGCTCCGATTGACCTCAAGGGGCGGGATATAAATAAATTATTATTATTATTATTATTATTATTATTATTATTATTATTAGATTTTCATACCCATGCTGGTAAAACATTTAGGAAGCAGGTGTGTGTGAAAGTCTGAGGCGCTCCCTAAACGTCAAGGAATTGTCTCCTCACGTCCAGCATCCCTGAATTGTTTGGGGAGCAGTCATTTCCCATGAACACAAAGTTTCTGTTCTTGGGAAATGACTGCTCCCCAAATGATTCAGGGATGCTGGAGTTGAGGGGGTGATTCCCTGATGTTTTGGAACCGTGTCAGGCTTTCACACACATGTGCTTCCTAAACGTTTTACTGGCATTTATCCTGGGGTAAGTGCTGGTACAAAAATCTTCATAGAAAGATTTCCTTCATACCACTACTGCACAGATGCATTCTGAAGAGAGGTGTTATCAAGTGATGATGATATTATGGCCAAGAACCTGTATAGCACAGCATAGTGCAATAGTTCTGTGGGTGGAACAAAGTCCTCCCTGGGCTCACTGTTTAGCTTCTGCCCACACATCCTTCAGTCATTCAGTGGCTGTTGAAGACTGGCTGTGTATGGGTGGGAAATTAAATAAGCATCTGGCTATGTCCCCACAGTCAGATGCAGAATAATAAGATTGTCCTTGAGAACTGGCAGGGCCATCCAGAGATCCCAGAGGATGATATCATTATGCACCTGGCTATAGGGACATAGCCAGATACAGTAATTCTCCAGCCCCCCCCCCCCCAATGCTCCACCAGCCATTGAATGCTATGTGCCTCATGCTACTTAACATCTGCATTGAACCACTAGGACAGGCCATCTGGACTTTTGGAGGTCAGGGTCACTAATATGTGGATGACCCTCAACTCATTGTTATTGTTATTTACTTATATCCTGCCTTTCTCCCAATATAGGGACTCAAAGTGGCTAACAATACATTTAAAACAGTATAATTTAAAAAATAGAAAAGCATTAAAAAGTATAAAGTTTAAAAAAACAAATAACTGTGAAAGTTAAAACAATTTGCATTAAAATATTAAAATGTATTAAAAACTAGTGTGGTGTAGTGGTTTGAGCATTGGACTGTGACTCTGGAGACCAGGGTTTGAATACCGGCTCAGCCATGTAAACCCTCTGGATGACTTTGGGCAAGTCTGTCATCCTCTGAGGACGGATATGGCAATCCCCTTCTCTGCCAAGAAAACCTCACGATAGTATTGCCTTAGGGTTGCCATATGCTGGAAATGACCTGATGGCACACCACCACAAAACAAAAACAAGCAAACAAAAACTAACCCTAAATACAAACCTGACATCTGACTTGGACAGTCCAGCCTTAAAAGTCCAACCTTGTCAGTTTAAAAAGCGTGATGTCACAAAAATATTTTTATGTAACACCAAATTGAGAGCAGGGATGAGGCATCCTGCCTTTTCTAGGAAGGGACTTTCAGAACCTGGGAGCAGCCACATCTCCCTGGTTCCCACCAAACGAGACTGAGAGCATGGTGGGAGAGAAGGGCTTCTCCAGACGATCTTAGAGCTCTAATGGGCTCATAAGGGGAGATACAGTCCTTCAAATAACCTGGACCCAAGCTGTATAGAGCTTTATAGGACAAAAGAAACACTTTGAATTGTGTCCTAAAACAAACCAGCAGCCAATGGAGCTGTTGCAACAAGGACGTTGTGTGCTCCCTGAAGCCACCTGCAGTTAACAACTTGCCTATAGCTATCAGGGCAAACTGAAGTTTCTGAGCACTTTCCAAAGGCAGCCTCATGTAGAAGATATTAAATAATCCAAATGGGATGTAAACAAGGCATGTGCCAACATGGCCAGATCCAGTAGTGTTAGTAGGCAGGTGTGAGGGGTGCAGACCACACCAAGTAACACCTTAGAGGAGGGGTGACACCCAATAAGACTCTCCTCCGGCTGCAGCAACAAATTGTCAGAAATTCAGGACAGAAACATAACACATAGTTAAGTCATGGAATCTATCACATGATTTATTGATGACAAACAAGCTGAGCCAACTTAATTAGAAATGTTTCATCTTTGGACTACAACCTCCAGAATCTCCCAGCAAGCATGGCCAGCATGGATTCTGGGAGTTATGATCCTTTTTTTTCCAAGCTATGGTATAGAGTAACAAGTTTTATCTTTCTGTCTTCTATAGGCCCTTGTTACCCTTCTATGCGGTTGAATTGATTGAACTGATTATACTTAAGGCTTCAACCATGTACAGTGGTACCCCGGGATACGAAATCACCGCGTTACGAAATTTCCGGGATACGAAAAAAATAAATAGGAAAAAACTGTTTCAGGTTACGTTTTTTTTTTCGGCTTACGAAAAATTTTTTGGTGCTTTTCGGCGCTTTTTCACACGAAATCGCGGCTTTCAGCGCTAGCGGCTATGGCCGCGGAACGAATTACATTCGTAACCCGGGGTACCACTGTACTGACTTATTTGGGAGTGAGACCTATTGAACTAAATGGGGCTGCCTGCTGAGCAGCCAGTGCTGCAGGCATCTTTCTGGAGAGGGAATTAATCATGATCAACTGAAGGGCTATATAAGTCTTTCTGTTAGCGGCTTTCACCAGAATGAGAGATATAAAGGAGTAAAGCTATTATGGACAATGCAAAATTTACAACTACCAGTTTTTATATCTCTAGTGTATCTCCCACATAATCTACAGCTATAAGCAACACATGCAAACACACACTGAAATTATGAGGTAATTTGTGTATCTCCAGCTGAAAGCATATACATCTTACTGAAATTTCAAACACACTTCCTGCATCTTCTCCCCAAAGACCTAATCACAGCAATTAGGCAATTATATCAGTCCCCCAGGAAAGCTGGAAATGAAAAGGTTAGTTTGTACTTGGTCTGATTAAATTTGTATGTATTTATTTTTTTAAGCTTGCCCATTTACATTCCTTCTGCCATAAGCACATAAAATTCATTTGATTTATAGACACAGCTAATCTCTTTGGATACATTAAAACCACTGCATCCATTTTTCCCAATTTAGAAGCTGGAGAGCTACATGTACATGTTATAATTTCTGTGAACTTGGAATTTGCTGCAAATCTTCAGGGTATCACAGGAGACCTAACATTCTAGATTGCCATTGTTACCACTGTAGACACAGCACTGAAGACATATTTTCCCTGAACCTACAATGTTGCTCCTATATAAATAATCGTTATAAATAAAAATAAGTTTCTCTCTGTCTGTTTCTTACTGAATCACATGAAAACATCTGGATTCAATACATTTGGAGGGTGTTTGGAGTGGTCTTTCTTAACATACAGGCTATGTGACATACACAAAATTCACTTGGGGGAGACCCAATTATTTTTTCATTTATATAAATGAATTTATATTATCATGGCCAGTGAGAAAAGGCCTGCTTTTTCAAGGGTGAATGACAATGATGTGCAAATGTGAGGGATGTCCAAGCACCCAAAGAGACAGAGCAGCTGAAATTGAAACTCAAAATAGTAATAAAAGTAAAGATTCTCCAAATTCTCCCACTACAGCTAGTGAGCAACACCAACAACAAAAGAAAAGGAAAGACAAGTGGACCCAATGGTAACTAGCATAACTAGCTACTCAGAGTTTATACTACTGCAGTGAAAATACTTGTTGAATAAAAATATATATTTTTAAAGTCCTGTCTTACAAGATGTGCAGCCCTCCCCAAACAGACATTTCTGGGTTGTTAGAAAGTGAAGAGATCAACAGTGACACCTCTAGATATTTTTCCCTCTTTAGCTGCATGCTCTGTGGCATGCACCAGCAGGGACCTCCATGGGTCCCTGGGTTGTCCCAAGAGAGGATGGGTTGCCCTAAATGCTGGGGTCCTGGAAGGGCACCTACAATTGTATTCAATAAGGGAATGAATTTAGCTCAATAGGAAACAGTGAGAAGACTTTGGGTAACACTTTAAAAGCTGGGGTCTAGCCTATGTATAATAGTTCCAGATGTGAAGAACTGCGAATTACTTTAGTTTTATTTATAACAACAAAAGGAAAATCAACTTTCGCACAAAGACACTCTCTCACACACATACACAAGAACTAACAATGAAAAAGTGGTAACAGATAGAGAATTGGAGGGTTTAGCAGATGGCGATACTTTACTTTGTTCAGGTGCACAACTTCAATTGGGGGAAGTGGTGAATGAGTTTGGTTCAGCATGCAGCCTAGGACCTTGGTGGGCCTGCATGTGCTGAGGAGTCAAAGGAGAAATAAACAGGGTGGCTGCCTGAACTCAACCAAGACCAAATTGGAACTGCCCAAATGGGCATATTTATAGGATGAAATGTGTCCTGGGGCAGTTTTGCAGGAGTCTGAACTGATTTTTCCAGGAGGAAGAATGGCCAGAGGTGTGTGGAAATGGCAGGGCAATCAATGCAAATGTCTCTAACAAAGAGGTGTCATTTCCTGAGGGAAGTGCCCTTCGATTTCCAACCTTTTGGCAAGTACTGGTGCACTGCCGCAATCTCACTCCTATGTGAAGGGATTATGCAGATTCCAGTCTCAAAGGACCCATCCTGTCTACTTGCACTAGAGCTTTTAAGGTGAACCCACCGGATCTCCTTGTTCGGATAGACTATTTCCTTGCATTGGGTGCCCTCAGTGGCTATCTGACCATAACATTCCTTTTAATATATTGATATCAAAGGTGGAGTAGGGGTGAAAGAGGGCTATTCCGTGGGGTAACAGATGTCCTTGCTATGCATACAGCTAAAGGAAAATAGCTGGAAGCATCATCGGTGACTCCCCCCTCCCCTCTCTCAGACAACAGAATTGGCCATGTTGGATGGGTGGTATGGCTTGCAAGGTGGACTGGGGGTGGATCTTATTATTATTATTTTATTTTATTATATCCCACCTTTCTCCCAACATAGGGACTAAAGGTGGCTCTTGGTCAAATCTACACAATGACCAAAAAAGTGAATTATGATGTCATAAGACTTGCAAAGGCATAAGGCAGACTTGCAATACTGTAATTTACAAACAAGATGCTAGCCAAAGTTTTATGAGCGTAAGGACTAAGCCTTCCCTAGAGTAGGCCCACTGAAAAGCAAATGTGTTGTCTTAATCACAGTTAACTGTCTCATTGATTTCAATTGGTATACTCATTGGAATGCTTTGACATTGAATATTGCTCCACAAAGGGTGGTGGTGGTGATGTCCACTACATATTCCCTCCCATGTACACATTTTGAAATAAATGGAAATTGGCAAGTGTGCACTCCCAGTTCCAGTTCATTTAAATGAGATTTGTGCCAGAAAAGTGTCTGTGAAACTGAAGCCCAAACCTCTGTCTTAGGTTCATTACTTAGACTGTTTGGGTTGTTACGGCAAAAAAAACCAAAATTCTGTTGTATGTTTATAGCCTGTAAAGCAGGTGTTAAGACTACCGAAATGCCACTCCATTATATTTTAATTTCCTTTACAGGAAAAACACATTTATGAGCAATAAAATAAAACATATTAAGTAAAGTAAAGGCGCTTCATATTTCAAATACTAGTTTCATATTTATGTCTACAGTGCACTTGACTTTCATAAACAAATGACTTGACCAATGCCATCCAGTAGGCTTCCATGGTTCAGTGGGTCTCCTAGACTCCTAGTCCAACGCTCAAGCCACTTAATCATACTGCTCTAAAAACAAACAAACAAACAACAAAATAGTCTGCAGATATGGTGCTAAAAAGGAAGTGCAGCACCCTATGCTGCACGTTTGAATATCAGCTTTTTTGTTGTTATATCGAATTTCATCTGTCTGTTTTCAGTTTCCAGGGTAGTTAATAATATGAAGCCAATCACACTTCAATCCCACCATCCAAAAAAGCATCAAAACAAGATGAATAGCAAATAAGGCAAGGTCAATTCATTGATAAGAGAGGGGCACATCTGCACCCAGCTTTAAGCATAACTGTTGCCTGGATTGATCAGACTGGTCTAAAGAATGGGTTCCTCCAATTTGTAGCTGGATGTTAGACTTCATGGTGTTTTCATCATTTCCAGGGCTGATGGAAATGAATGTCTCCTTTTCTTCATTTCCACATTAAAAAAAGGAAAAGAAAAGAAAGAAAGCTGATAGCAAATCCGCATTATTTATCAGTCACCAAATTTTAAACTATACACACCATGGGTGCGTGTTCCTTATTTTAGCATCTGGCATGAAGAAAGAACAGTAATCTTTCATTATTTTTAGGGTAATTGTTGCCACAAAATATTTAATGCTGAACTGGTTGGAAAAGACATGTGAAAATTACCTTAAGATCTGTTCTCTGTAATACAGATTAGCCCACAAAATTTCCACTCAGGGCTGGTTTTTTTGTTTGTTTTGAAAGAGATATTCATCTCTTTGCAACTCAGCTTGGATAAATATGACCTCTTCATTTAGTGATAAATAAGGCATACTATATGCACTTCCACTATTAGATTTCCATACAGATTCTTCCAAAGATTATTGATTTTAATTCTAGTTTTTATATATATTATATATTATATTATAAAATTATATATTATATTTTTATGGAGCAAATTTAAATGGTTTCAGGCAATTTTTTCCTGTTTAATGATTGAATCGTATGTTTTGTCAAAAGTATTTTGAAAATAAATTTCTCATTGATGGTTGCCTACATCCATGTTTGTAGGGAAAGATGATCTGTTGTGCAAGAATGGCCCAGCTGCCCTTGGGCTGTGCCCATTTTTCTGCTGTAGTCTCTTCTAGTTATGGACAGCTAGGAGAGAAGTGGCCTTTCACTATTCACTTGTTACAATAAATGGATTTTAAAGGAAAAGATGGGGGAAAATAACTCAGAAAGACTCAGCTGTGATCTCATACTTTGATAAGCAGAAACTGACTTCAATAGAGGAATTTCTGTGCCTTATGTTCTTTTTTTCAGAGTTCAAAAATATTACAGCAGTATAACTTTCCAAAATCTCTAAGTCAATATGACTAATGGATGAAACTGGTAGCTGTCATCCAAACAAGTAATGGCTGCAAATCTAGATCAGCTACTAAGGCGTGAAGCGGATGGGCAGGAAAGAGTGGCCAGAAGCTACTTCCAACCCGATCACCTTGGGGCCTTCTGCCTCCTGCTGTGGTCCCAGAAGGAGTGAAAAAGAGCTGCTCCTTCTGGGGCTGGTTTTGGGCTGCCTTAGGCCTCCCTGGCACAGCCCCGAAGTGGCTTCTGGGTGCTCCGGGGGCATGTGTTGTGTAAACGCCATGCCCTTGGAGCAGTCAGAAGCTGCTCCTGTCTGCCCATCTGTTTTGGGCCTATGTTAAGTATACTTAATTAAGTGGTGTCTCCTGATTTGAATCCCCCTCCTCTAAGAATTATCTCACTACTCTCTGCAAGCAACAAAGGTCTATTTTCATGTCAATCAGGGCACAGCAGACTGATGTTTCCACCTCCTTCTCACAAGTGATCTCTGGTGTGCAGAAGAATTGCAAGAAGAATCCTGCTTCTGATTGTTGTGCCAGAGATTGTGGGAGAGAGGGAAGGTTACAATTGACAGAACAGTAGACCCCCATCACTTGCAGCAGCTGCATGGTAAGTCAGGATCAGGGAACTTTTACAACCCCTGCATATTCCATACACTACAGTCATCCTTCCCCTTACATGGGGGATCCGTTTTGGACCCCCTGCCTAAGGGAAAAAAAACGCAGATGCTCAAGCCCCATTCAAATGAATGGGGCTTGTGACCGTGGTGGCATGGCGGTGGTGCACATCAATCTAGTTCCCTTTGCAATAGCCCTGTAAAAGCTAAAGGGCTTTTAACAGTTTGCTGATAATTTCATTGGCACATTGTGATGACTTTTTTTTTTTTAATGAAAATTCCTGGGAACATTGGAGAGCACAAATAGGGGCTTGGGTTTTCCTCTGTCCCATGGATCATACTTTGTCTAGTTTTGATCTAGTTCAGTACAGATACACCTCAATTAACAAAAAAAAGATGTGTTCCTGGGCACTATTTGATAGAAAATTTAGCACAAGTGGTAGAAATAATGTGAAAATAATAGAATTCCTACCCCACAAAACAGTTCAACATGTTTCAGCAAACCTTTGACCCCATACTAACACTGTGCACATGTGAAATGAGACAATGAGGTCAAATAAGCCTTGCATACATAAACGCATTTAAAAATTTCTAGAGACTACCTGAAGGTTTCTTCCTAAGTGCATCCAGGGAAGAGTTTGTCAGAAGCCTGGTTAACCTGTATTGCCCACTGCTCTTACTAGCGAAAGCTACTGGAGGAAAAGGTTTTCCCCATCAACTGCTGCCTGATGTTTTCACATGGAAATTTCAGGGAGTTAACCATGGACTTTATCACTCCTGAGAAATTTCTCTTAATTTCGAATGAAAAGAAAGTGGGGCCAGAATGCATTCATGTGAATTCACTAGCTCAGCAAATTTACGTGAATGCGAATTGCATTCGAACTGACTTCCCATTGCCCAAAAATAGCATGCCATTGGTCGAATTTGTGTGTGGTAGTCTATCACGCAATAACGTTAAACCCCATGACTGCGTTCAGATTGCCATTGGATTATACTTCCAATTTCCCTTGTCTGATAAACTCCCAGGAGACTTCTGCATGTGAGACATATGTATATTCAGCTATTGGCCTGGTCCTGTTTAAATGATGCCTAAATTTAAAGTTAAATCAGCATGCAAGAATGGGATTGCATTAACCTCATCCTTCCTTCATTCCTTCATCCAGTAAAGATAGGCAATCTGAAGAGAAGAATCTCCAGAACACTTTGAATTGAAGCTTTCCCTACAATTAGGAAAGCTGATTATTTCCCAAGTTTCTGGATCATGTGGAAAGCCTCCATAGAGGGGAAACTTTGCTCTTTAAATGAGAAGGGCAATGAGACAAACAAGATTAGTGTGCTCCTCTCCTCAAATGTTGATTTTACTAGAATTCTTCATGCATGAATAGGGTTTTTTATGAATATGGTAAACATGTCAGCAGTGTGAGTATGTAAGTCTCTGCAAGAAGATATGCTAGTAGGATACTATCATCACATTTTAACACTAATGGCATTGGAGACTGTCAGCAGAATCCTATATGACCTTTTATCTCTTCACAATTCAATCTCATTACTGAATTGTCAAGCTACATAATGGAACACCGACAAGAGTGCCTGGTGTCCATTGGTGCCCGATGCTCATTGAGACTGATGCAATGTTCGTTGGGTTGATGTGATGCGCATCAGGATTGATGCACATCTGTCCCATTGTTCATCAGGCACCAATGTGCATCAGACTCTTTGCTGGCTCTGCCACATAGTAACATAACACTAGCCCAGTGGGCTCTTGGTAAGGACTGAGGTTTGGTTCCAGGACCCACATGGATAACAAAATCTGTGGATGCTCAAGTCCCATTAAATATAATTGCAGAGTAAAATGGCATCCCTTATGTAAAACAGCAAAATCAAGGTTTGCTTTTTGGAATTTCTGCATTTTAAAAATATTTTCAAACCGTGGATGTTTGAATCCATTAATAAAAAATCTGAGGATAAGGAGGGCTGACTGTATATAAACACTGCACAACTGCACAATTATAACTCCCACAGATGGGAAGAAATAAGTGTCTCAACAGGATGGTCCTTCCTGCCCTTTGATATTATTCAGAACATTAGCAATTGGCCATAACGGCTGGAGGGGTTCTTGGGGTTGTAGTTGGGGGGGGGGGAGTAATTTTTACAAGCTCCGCTACTATCATCCCAGTTGTACATGTACAGTCCAATTACCTGGGGTTTGTAGTTTGGTGAGAGCTCTCTGGCTGAGAATTATAAACTGCAAATTCCAGGATTCCATTGGATGAAATCATGGTAGTTAAAATGGAATGACAGCACTGCAATTGTGTGGTGTGAAAGGCCTTATAGAGAGATTCCAAATTATTGCTGATGTCCTTATTCTGTTTGAGCCTCAAGCCTACTCTGTTTACATGAAAAGTATGGATCTATTTATATGAAGCTTTCATGTTAGTTCTGTGTAAATCTACAAACAAATTGGGGCAGTCCTCCCTCTCTCTTGCAGTATCTTTTTGATTCCCTGATAGAAATTTCCTCTTTAGCGCTGCCAAATCCTTTATACAGATTAATGGGTGTCATCAAATAGCCTCATTTCATAGCTGTAGCAGATTTTACCCAAGTGTCACATCTAAATCTTAAGATGAAACTCACATTGGCTTAATGCCAGCTAAGCAAAGAGCAAATCTTCTGCAAATAACATCCTTAGATCAGCATTTGAGTTCGAGTGAGCAAAATGACAGCTTAAATTGCAAGGGAAAATGGAAAATACTTGTATGATAGTCTGTATTTTCTCTGTGGCTTCCCCACCCCCAGGAGAGAACCTCCAAACTGCAGAAAGAGATCATTACAACTCAATAATCAGAGGAGTCCCACAGAGCTGGATGCAGCCTAGTCTGGTCTGTGTGCATACATTTTATGAGAGCTTTAATACTTAAAATAGCAGCACCCATTTTGCTAAATTTGCATCCTCCTAATTTCCAAAGTCCTTCTACTTTTTCTGCCCACCCCATTTCTCACCCTCCCCCCTGGCCTTCCAAAAACAGTGGAAGGACTTTGGAAATGCGGATGGTGCAAAGTCTGGAAAAATGGGGAATGTACAGTGTTGCTTTTGACTGGGTGGGAGGGAGGGCGAGGAGGAGGTGGGGTCTTAAGCAGCAGCTACAGAGTCATAAATATTCAAAACCGCAGATCTCAAATCCGCGAATGTGGAGGGCCGACTGTAATTGCATTTTTCCCACCGCTATTTCAGCCCATTTAAAATAAAAACTACACCTCTTAGAGAATGAGTGCTGAGCTTGGAACAGAGGCCCATCTCTGCTTGTCTGTGGAATTTACCATGTAACCTTGGACTATCAGTACTGTAATGCTTTGATGTAATTTTAATTGAATTAATAATTAAATTTATTTATTTAATTTAATGTTTTAGTTTTTTTTTAAAAAGAACATGGAATACAGGCAGACTTGTTCAGATGGGCACAAGGTGGCATGCCTAGAATCTAAGCAAAATCCAGCCAGTTAGGTAATATGGAAACTCTACTAAGAGGCCTGTACAATTTGTATCTGCCCCAGAGGATCTACTCCAGTTGTAGTCCCCACTGGTGTGCTGGAGTTGGGGCTTTCAGGGTTGAAGGGCTGGGACTATTTCATGAACAGGGAAAATAACATCATTTGTCAAAATCCTGTGAACTCCCTTGTTCCTCTGAGTTTATTTGCAATCCTCTTGGTAGCTGGGGAACAAAGGATTTTTCTAACAACATTATATTATGAGCCATCTCTGGTATAATGCAAATTAGTTTTGGATGGCTTGGTCTTGAATGGGCAATCAAGACCACTTAACTTTAAAAAATACTTCCTCCCCTTTGAATGGAGATGAAAATAACTAGAACTGCTTTGTTGACTTCAAAATTAAGCATTTCTTCCTTGAGCTGGAAAAAGAATCTCCAGGAAAAGTTTGATGTTTTCCTCTGTCATGCAGTCTCTGGTGAAAAACCTACTATGCCAACTGCTACACTGCCCCTTGCCTTATCACTATTTTGGAGGGCAGGCCAGGTGATATGCACAGCTCTGCCCTTCAGCATCTCACAGCGCTTCTCACCACCCAGTATCTGCTACCTGAAACAGCCACTTTTTCCAGGCTGTCAAACAGATTCTTCATGTGTTAGTTTTCACCTGTAGGACTACACTCCATTTCAGAGTGCAACAATACTTTGAATGTGTAGTGACCCATCACATCTCAGTGATAGAGAGATAGCTGGAATAAGTAGGAGTATAGCCATTTCTTTCTTGCCCCACCTCTCCAACAGCCATATAATCAAATTCATATATATTGCATTGTGAAATATTTAAAGCAGTGTGGTGAAGTAGTCTGAGCATTGGACTATGACTCTGGAGACCAGGGTTCAAATCCCAGCTCAGCCATGAAAACTCACTGGGCAAGTCACATCCTCTCAGCCTCAGAGGATGGTAATGACAAACCCGCTCTGTAGAAACTTGCCAAGAAAACCCTATGATAGGCTTGCCTTAGATTCATCATAAATCGGAAACAACTTGAAGACACACAACAACAATAACAACGAAGAAATATCTTGTCTTGCTACCCCTACTATTTCTCCAAATCTTGATTTAGAAGCAGGGATAGGTGGATCAGTTTGTGCCATATTTCAAATTAGCCACACTGAATCTTTAGTTGAAATCATAAATTACATAATTTAGCAATGAAGTCCACATATATATAAAAGGAATGAAATCTATTGTAAAGAGGTGTAATGTATTATAAACATAACATGGCATTAGAAGAAATGAAACAGACTAGTTTATAAGGATGAACCCAACAAGAGTTATAATATATTGAATGTAACAGGGGGTGGGGAGAAGGATCTGTAAATAAGTGTAAAATTTTAAATGACTGACTGTTATATAGAAAGTCATTGAAGTTTACTTCCTGTGAAAATATAAATTAAAGAAAGTGAGAGAAATGATGTCCACATCGTTGAATTTTATTAACAATGTAGTGGCCAGGTCTGCCAAAAGGGTAATAGGAAAGCAGGTCTGTTAGATGTTAGTAGATGTTTGAATAGCCAGACCACCCCAAGGGCGGCCACCATTTAAGGAAATGGAAGCCTCGATAGCATAAGCTGTGAAACCATTTAAGGCAATTTTTCCCTAAGCCAGGTCACTTGAAGTAGTATTATGTCAAAGCTGGAGATAAATTCCACAAAGCAAGGGACACTAATATTCCTACTCCATCCAGTGATATTCGAAGACAGAAATTTTAAACTTCTTGGTTGAGACTTTACTTGAAGTCATAAATTTGACTTAACATCGTGAAAAGAAACCTGGGGATGGACAGCAGCTAAAGAAGCTGGTTGCATTGCGGAAGTGGCCTGAGTGATTATTGATTTGCCATTGATTCTTAAAATTGAATGAACATCGCTAGGACTATCTGTTATTTCCTCAATCATTTCTAAGGTTGGATGGATGCAGCTAACATTGGAAATTAGAAGACCTTGTATATTTGATAAACTTTTAAAAAATTATTTCATTATGTAATTGACCATTTTCTGAATTATCCAAATACCTCATTTCTGTCCATGATAAGGGATTTATCTCTGTTGTAATCACATCTCCGTTCTTTTTGCTTGTGCAAATTTCATTTATAGAGCAATTTCCTGATGATCGAATGCTTATCAAATGTTGCCTCCGATCTTCTAATCTGGTTAAAATTTATTCTTGTGCGGATTTAGGTAAAACCAAAAAAAGAATCGACTAACACTTTATCTTCCTTCAAAATTGGGGAATTAAAAGGTTGTCTTGCTTGCAGATCATTAATGGGAGCAGGGTCTTTTCCATTTCTAAACAAATTATAATTTTTGTTCCTAAACTCATCACATTACAGGTCTTTCATTTTCCGATTTTCACTAGAGGCTAAGTTAGGCATGGAAGATGGAAATACTATTAGCGGTTTAGATGGAGCTACACTGATAAAGAATCTTGAGACATAGATGTCTTTAGCTGCAAATAGGGATTTATAGTTACGTAGTAGAAAATCCACAATAATCCATGACAAGGCACCACAATGAGGATTTGTACAGACATTTCAGTTTATCATAAATATTATGCACTGTTGTTTGAGTACATACCTGGAGTCCTTACTCATTTCTAATACACTTTTGACAGCAGCTGCAAAATGTATTTGAAATAATGGTTTATTTATTTGCAAACAAGAAAACTGGGAAACCAGAAACAATAAAATTGCAGGGTTTGTTAAAAGAGGTGCTTAAATTTTCAAATATCTATTTAGGGCATTAATGTCTATTTTCTGCAGCTAGAATTGTGCTCAGAAATAGTAGCAACTGACATTGTTTTAAGGCTGGTGAGCTATATATCCTATAAATGGTCCTGGGTGCTATATTATGTACTAACTGCAGTTTTTGAACAGCCTTCAGAGGCCTGAGAAGAAAGGATGCTTCTCTGCAGTTGTTCAAATGCAATTTTCCTAGACCATGGATAATTGTGGGAGGGTGGAGTATATTCTAAAAGTTGTAAAAGGATTCCTAGCAATCAGGAGAACATCCCAGCTTTAACTTCCATTACTGAAACATCATCATCATCATCATCATCATCATAATCATCATCATCATTATTATACCTTGCCCTTTCCCCAAAACAGGACTCAGGGTGGCTCACAATATTAAAAAAAACACAGTACAATTAAAAGCATACAAAATAGTACATTAAAATAGAATTAAATTATTACAATATTAAAACAGGTTATATATTAAAAGAATAAAATACTGTTCGAAAATTAAAATGTTAAAAATATAAGCTGATGGGTAAGCCATCAACCTGATACAGGATTAAAATCTAGTGTCCATACCTGTAAAAGTATTGAGGAACAATGAAGGCAGATAGGAGACCCACTTGAGCTAAAGACCTATGGGCCTTGGGCATCATAGGTAGAGATTCATATCCAACACCTGACCACCCCAAATAGCTAGATGTGTCCTCATATTTCTAGTACCTTTCCTTTGATTCCCTATAGAATGTGTTCTTCATTACGGCTGTAGATTATTTCCAAGTGGCAAGTAGACAGTCTGCATATAATCGGTCAGAGACATGTGGTTCTATATTCTTTGATGGCTTCTATAGGAGAAATTGACCATGCTGCAGATGTACTGGGGAAAGAAATAGAAACAGAAAGCAGAGTGCATCATCTGTTATTATCTGTGGCCTAGCAGAATTGACAGGAATGTTATTATGAAGCATTTTTGGGTTTTTCTTTTAAAGAACCCCACAAGACTCCTACTAGTGTGCAAGTGCTGAACTGGCCCTGATTTCCTGTCACTCTTATTAGGTGTCAAAAGGGGTCAATGAAGCTGCTGCTGTTACACCATCTCACTTAGCATGACAGGGAAAGTGTCAGGGGGTCAGAGGGAATGAGAAGATATGCATTGCTCACTTTCCCAAATGAACTGCTGCCAAGTTTTCTGGGCATTGAGTTTTCTAGCAATGGCCACTGGCTTCTCTTCTTTCCTTTTGATCTAGCAGCAAGCAGCTCTGTCTGGGGCCCAAGGGGATCTCTGAGGTGCTGAAAGCTTTGATTTGAGACAGGCCAGTCCCACTGCAGGCTGGGCTCTTCCAGCTGCTTCAAATCTCTTCTGACTGAAACTGAACAAACAAGTACTATGGGCCAAAAACAAACATTTGTAAAGCATTATACTGTCTCAGCAGTTCATGGTGAAGGCTGATTTTTAAGTTCATTTCAAAGCTTTTATCATTTGCACTTATTTATTTTTTTGAACGAAGAGATTCTTCTGCCCTGATTCAGAACCTATTCAGAATCGGTTCAGTGTTCCCATTACATTTACTGTGATTGAATCTCTCTGTGCCATTTTAACCCTGTTGCTGTTCACATTTGTCACTGTATTGATCTAAAATGGAGGTGCCTCCATTTCCGGGAATGATGCAGAGCAATCCAAATCAATTTGGTAATATGGTCACATTACCGAAGATGCAGATTGTTGCAGTTCTTTAAAAAAGAACCGCTAAGGAGGCTGGTATCAAATGCATTGGTTTAAGTGGGCTTTTTGCCCTCCCTGCAAACTGCACGGAGTGCAGTCGGGGCAAGTATGAACTTCATGGAAATAAACCACTTCCACACTGGTTTATTTATGTAGTGTGAATGGGGCTTAGGAGAGATTTTCCCCCTCTTCGCTTATAGTCATGCACTGGAATCCTATAGCTACTTTTACTTAACAAATAAAACCAGTTCTAATTCCTGCATACATAAGTCTGCTTACAAAAACATACCTTCCATACAGGGTTATGGCCATTGTTTTCTTGCAGCTAAAAAAGAACAATCTATTTATTATACCTATTTGTTGTGGAAATGACACAACATAACTATCCTCTCACCACTGGATTGGATAGACAGCTATAGAAGCAGATGTGTTCAGAGGAATCACTCCTTTTGCAAAACTTTTGATAACCATGGCAAAAATAACATGGAAAAAAATAGGGTAGTTTGCTACAACAAAAAATGAAAAGCAGCTCAATATTTTTCAGAAAGCTTTTATATTCTACACTGAGAGTCAGATGGTCTAGTGGTTTGAGTGTTGGACTACAACTATGGAGATCAGGGTTTGATTCCCCATTTGATCATGGAAACCCACTGGGTGACCCACCTCTTAGCCCCAGAAAACCCCATAATAGGTTCACCTTAGGGTTGCCATAAGTCAGAAATGACTTGAAGGCCCACAACAACAAACAATATGAATATGTTAAAGAAACTGCCAAGTGAAGTAAGCCTTATATATGCAAACAAAAATATTTTTACTCTTTCACTGCCCATTTGAAGGCTTCTTCCAAAATGCATTCAGAGAAAAACTTTTATCTTTCACCGACCTCACATTCCTATAGTTCTTGTTTTGGTGGCCATTCTTACAGGTCAATGATTTTTCTTTTTTACATATTCTGGGTAGCTGCTGAAGCGGGCTTATCTGCTCTCCCCTTATTTGCTGTTGTCTCTGTTTTGCTGTTCATGCAGTGAGGCATTTTGGCAACAGATGCTATTTACCTTGCCTCTTGTATACAGCCACACATGGCTACACTATAATTGGCTAGGTTAAAATCCCATTCCTTCCCAGCTCAAGCTTTGTTTCTGCATTGTTTACTGAAGACACACTGCTGCAGTCTGACACTGAAACTCTGTGTTTCTCCAACCCTCTGCACCATTATCCCAATGACAAAGCTGGTAAAATAACTTCCTGCTAGACAGAGAATGAGGAGGAAAAAGAGAACTGGATGGATATAAAAAGCTTTTGAAAAAATGAGATCTGCTGGTAGAGGATTCATTAAGTGAGATTATTTCTATAGTGATATAGTAGGAAGGGAAGGTCTATAGAGTGTGAGTGGGTAATACAGTGTGTAGATATTATCGGGCTCTGAGCAGATGACAACAAAAATGTCCATCTGCTGCTGCCTCGTTTCTGTTGCCCATGCACCAGAACAGTTTCCTTTGGAACATCATCCCTCAGATGCATGGCTACTCAAGACTGCTACATTTCACAGACAGAGATCCAAACATTATTTATCTATATAGGACTCCTGCTGCAAGAAAATCACATTTTCACAACACTCAACTTTGCAGTATTTAGTTATTGGAAAAATGCAACTTTCCTCTTAGCTAGGGTATCAAATGCAACAGTGTCGTGTGGGAATGACTGTACAGATGTCTTCAAAGGTCAATTGTTTGATGGGGTGTGTGACATCACCAGTAAGAAAGTACATATACCCACACCATTTTGTGAACTGATTTTACATTTGTTTTGCATTTTTACAGGCTGAATGCTTTCCATTGGGTGGACCAATGGAGTGAAAGAGTGCTGATTTGGCTCCAATGGAATAATAGAAATAGGGGCTGGAATCCTGTTGGGCAGTTATGAATGTCTACGCATTTGTAACTGTTTGATAACTGTATAGTAACTGTATTGTGTTGTTGTTGTTGTGTGCCCCCAAGTTGTTTCCGACTTACGGTGACCCTACAGCGAATCTATCATAGGGTTTTCTTGGCAAGCGTCATTCAGACAAGGTTTGCCATTGTTTTCTCCTGAGGCTGAGAGCATGTGACTTACCCAAATTCACCCACTGGGTTTCATGGCCAAGGTGGGAATCAGACCCTGATCTCCCGAGTCATAGTCCAACTTTCAAACAACTATACCACAAAACATGGCCACATAGCTGAAAAAAAAAACCCCACAAATAAATATGGGTGCTGGCTGTGAAAGCCTTCGACTTCACATTCAACTATGAAATTTATTGCACCGGGGATAAAACGTTCCCCGATGCGTTACAACAGGCACGAGCAGGGCTGCGCACAGAGCGTGATGGGAACCCGATGGGGCCCAGAATGCTAGTTTACTGCACAGGGAACGCTGCTGCCGCCGCTGCCGCCACACATTCCCATCGAGTTCCAGGGGATGCCATTTCTGAGAACTGTTTCGAAACAGTTCCCAGAAATGGCATCCCCTGGAACCCGATGGGAACGCGATGGGAACGCACGGCAGTGGCGGTGGCGGCCTTCCCTGTGTGGTAAACTAGCATTCTGGGCCCCGTCGGGTTCCTATCACGCTCCATGCACGGCCCTGCTCGTGCCTGTTGTAACGCATCGGGGAACGTTTTATCCCCGGTGCGATAAACTTCATAGTCACAATTGGGGGATTTTCCAATTGTACATTTCTCTTAAACTCAGGAATACATATACCAAACAGTTAGAGAGAGAGATTGATCAATTTATTAAATTAATCTGCTGACCACTTCAAATGATAAAACTATACAATAATAAATCCTACAACATTATTGTAATATTTATTATTGTATAGGGTTGTCATTTGAAATGGTCAGCAGACTAATTCAATAAATTGTTCTCTCTCTAGTAGTTTGACATAGAATCCTTATGTATTCCCTAGTTTAGGGGAAATGTAGATACCATGAAAGTCCCCAGTTCCCACTTAGTGAGAAGTAGACACTTCAATTAATGGTGGGGGGGGGGTCTGTTCCCCTGTCACTTGGGATGTTGCCACCCCATTTGCATAAACAATCTCTGGTGCAAAGAGGAGTTGCAACAGGGATTGTGTTTCTGCCTATCACAACAGAGGAGTTTATCACATGGGAGGAATTTCTCTTAATTTCGAATGAAAAGAAAGCGGGGCCAGAACGCATTCATGTGAATTCACTAGTTCGGCGAATTTACGTGAATTCGAATTGCATTCGAACTGACTTCCCATTGCCTGAAAATAGCTTGCCATTGCCCGAAATTGCATGAAACCCCATGATTGCATTCGGACTGACTTCCCATTGCCCGAAATTGTGTGTGGTAGTCTATCACACAATAACATTAAACCCCATGATTGTGTTCGGATTGCCATTGGATTATACTTCCAATTTCCCTTGTCTGATAATGTCCAGAGAATGCCAATAGGAGGGTATGGAAAAGTGACCAGACCCCTGTCAATTGCAGCTGCTGTTTCTGAAAAAATGGGAATGGAGGGGCGGCAATCAGAAGTCACTGCAGAACCACATAACTGTGGTGGTTACACATTTGCAATTCCTCAGTAGGATTCAAGCCTAGGTTGGAAGAGACCTCAAGACATTTTGCCTAGTATAACCTCTGTTACTGCAGGAACTCACAGCTAAAGCATCCCTGAGAGGTTTCAAAACTTTTTAAAACCTTCAATTGAAGGAGAGTCCCCCATCACCTGAGACAGTCTTTTCCACCATCAAATGATTTTTACTGTCAGGAATTTTTTCTTAATGTTAGTCAGAATCTTGTTCCTTGTAATTTGAATCCATTGATTTTAGTTATATCCTCTAGAGCAGCAGGAAACAAAGTTGCTCCATCTTCCACATGACAGCCCTTCTAATATTTCAGGATAGCTATCATATTATCTCTCAGTCTTCTCTTCTCCAGGCTAAACATGTACAAATCATTCCTCAGGGAAAAGGTTCTCATCACTCCTAGCACAGCAAGTGACTGAATGGCTGCACAGATGGTGTCAAGGCAAAGGTTTGACTTCTTTGGCTGTCACCTGTACTCTCATGAAGAAGAACTTCTGCCAAGAGATGTGGGTACCTAATGGTAGTTGATAAGACTTTGTTTACTACAAGTCTCACAAACCTGATTAGGGGGCAAAACAGACCGTCTAGAAATGCTAGTGTTGGGGTGGAGTGGGGGGCATAGTGACGGCATGCCGCATGCCCCAACTCAGCCCCAATGCCGGCATCACACCGTGCACTTGGCTGCACAGCAAGGGGTGTCATGGTATCCCTTTGGTGCAGCATTTATACACAGTGCACTAAAGAAATGCTGAAAAGGCCCCGCCGCGGTGGCAAGGGCAGTTTTTTGTTGGCTCAAAAAGGAGTGGCATTTTGCCATTTTTTTTAGAGCTGGCAAAGCGCCTGATTAGGGCTCAGTGTGCAGTTGCTGTGGCCCCGATCCAGCACTGAAAGGGGCAGCAAGAAGCCACTCCTTTGGGGCTGTCTATCGAGCCCCTAGGGGGTCTTTTTACTGTAATCTGTGGGGAAGGAAAACAATATTTAAGAGGACAGAGAGAGACACCAAGTATTGAGAACAATTGCGTCAATGATGCAGGCAAAGCTTGGACAGTATATGTGAAATTAATGATGGGCATGAAGACAACAATAATGAAGCAGCTGGAATGAATTATCCATGATTTCAGCTTCTATACTAATGCACAAAGCATGGGAAATAAAAAAGATGAACTTGAACTTTTAACACAGGAAGGCAACTGTGATTTAATAGGCATTACTGAAACTTGCAGAATGATACTCATGACTGGAATGTAGTAGCTGTGGTGCATATCCTATTCAAGAATAAGAGACAAAGCAAAATGTAGGAGAACAGCATTATAAGTCAAGGACATGTCTATCTGGAAAGACCTAATGCTTTAGAACATAGAAAGGAGATTGAAAACATCTGATTAACAATTATCGGGGAGAGAAACAACAGTCCAAGTCCTGTGAAGGTCTTTTGTAGATCTCCAAGCCAGGCTGAAGACTTGGATGATGCCTTCTCTGGTCAGATTACTGAACTTTCAAAAGGGAGAGATACAGACATAATGGAATTGATGTATTTCCCAACATTTCTATCAGGTCCATAATAGGGGCTGCTGTCAAAGAACAATAGCTGCAATATTGAACCAGAGAAGGTGCAGGATAGGTATGTATGGGACACCACATTGAGGATGGGATTGAAGGAAAAACTGCAGACATCAAAACCCTCAGACCTGTTTCCTTTATACCCCATTATATGAAATCTATCCACTTATGATGAAGAGGGCTGTAGCTTGAAAGCTTTTAGTAAAAGACTAACAATACCTTATCATGTCTGATTCTGTATCTGTTTGCATGATCAAAAGATCACAAAAGGAAATTCCAAATGAAAACCATCATTTTGTAAATACTTATATTTGTGTTTTGATTTCTTGCATGTGAGTGGTCCCAAAAGTACTTGTTGCATTTGCTTAATATTAAGCATATGCGTATACATGTTTTATAGGACCATAGCCAAGAAGATATTCATTCTCCCATATCTAGTTTGTATTTGCTGTCAGAAAGTTTGTAGGCCTTTAAAGCTGTGTGCTCTGGAAACATTCCAGAACCTAAACATTTTGTGATGTTAATTACATTTAAAAGCTAGTGGTTTTGCAGACTTTTTGGTTCACTGCCAAGTTGTGTCTCCAGTTGAGCTGTTTTATATCAGTGTATTGGTATTGTCAGTCTTCTTGTCACAGATCATGGAACTCCAGGTGTATATCTGGCTTGCTTGAATTCTGCTCAGGGTTATGCAAACTGTTTAAAGGCTTAAGACCATGAAGCCTGGCCATATTCATCAATAGGGATCTTGATCCCAAAGAAGATACTTCAAGATTTTCAACAATGGTGGATCTAAAACCATAAAAAGTTAGCAATAGAATTTTTCTATGCCTGGCATGTTACAAATGGTACAAATGATCATCAGGCTCTAATAAAAGTCCACATAGAACTGGTGTTCTAGAGTAGTGCTTTCATCTGCATTTTTGTTTTAAATCTATATTTCTTTTTAAACAGAACATGGGATGTGGTGGCTCAAGCGGTTAAGAAGCTGGCTCTATTGATTGCAAGATCATCAGGTTGGCAGGCCCAAGCACCATGTGATGGAGTGAGCTCCTATCACTAGTCCCAGCTTCTGCCAACCTAGCAGTTCAAAACCATGCAAATGTAAGTAGATAAATAGGTATCACTTCGGTGGGAAGGGAAACAGCGTTCTGTACAGTCATGCTGGCCACTTGACTCACAAGAGTTGTCTTTGACAATGCAGACTCTTTGGCTTAGTAACAGAGATGAGCACTGCCCCCTACAGTCAGACATGACTTGATAACCTTGTCAAAGGGGAGTATGTACCTTTACCTTTACTTTAAACAAAACAGAATGCTTGACCAGGCAGGCCTAGCTCCATTGGGGCTAGCCTGAAGAAGAAGAGCCCTCCCTCCGGTCCATCTACCTTGGTCCAGGCCTCAGAGGGAGAGAAGAATGCTGGACCCCATCCCCTCCCCCCCCCCCACCATTCCCTTCTCCTTTTGTGTTGTGTCCTTTTATATTGTAAACCTGAGAGCAGGGAACCGTCTATAATTCCCTTTGTTGTAAGCCGCCCAGATTCCCAGTGATTGGGCGGCATATAAATAAATCCTATTATTATTATTATTATTATTAGCAATGTAGTTACTTGTAACACATTACTCTCTTTTTTAAAATGGTGCAATAATTTTACATTCCATTTGAGTGGGGACAACATACTGATTGGGGGAAATGAGTAACTGTTTTGAGTTAGAATTCAAATACATAACTGTGTTAGTCTGGAAAATCAGTATGCAAAGGGATATTGCTGCACCTTTGAAACTGCTAGTTACTTTAAAAGACACTGGTATGAACTCCTTGTCCAAAGCAGAACATGGAAACATTTGGGGTTTTGGACCACCACACCAAGAGTCCCCCAGCCACATGGTTACTACAAAATGTGGTCTAAAAGTAACATGCTGTCTACAAAGTCATCAGTGCTGGGATCATTCCTAGGATCAGACCATTGAGAAGGTCCATATATTTCCTTTATTTCCTAGAGCTGTGGTGCAATCATGTGCACAGTGCCCTATGCCTACAGACAGCAAGTGCCCAGAAATCCAGGTTATGATAGGAGAAGCAGCTACAGATGAGTCAAGCCAGTTCAAGACATGCACAGGTAATCCAGGAAGCTGACAGAATATGAAAGGACATTCAGTGGCAAGGTCTCAGTCTGTCCACAATACATTACAAGAATCAGTCATCCAAATAACCAAACTGGAATGGATAAGAGAAGGAGATATTAAGGAGATGAGTAAGTCAAGCAAGCCAAGAATCCCAAGAAATAACAAACACAGAGATATTTATTTATTTAGGAGATTTATATCCCACCTCTCTCCCAAAATAGGATATCACTGCAGTCAGGAAGACTGAATGGCAAGCAGCAAGAACTTATAGCAGCTGTTTGGAGATTTATAGATGGCTGACTCTGAGATGTGAAGTTTTTGATTACTTAGCATTTCCTATTTAAGAGATGTTGATGCTGCCATGCTACTCCTTCTCTTTTTGCTGAACTTCAGTAGACAAAGTCATCTCTTTGGCACCCATGAAGCCCTGCTAAGGAGGAAGCCTCTCTGCTGCATCAGCCACCCACTTCCCAGACTCAGGAAGGCAGTTGTCCTGTGGAGCCACACACTGTTCACAATCCAATTCCTCTACATTAGACTGTTCAGATTCCATACCATGAATTATGACACCCAGAAATGTCACACTGTGCTCAGCAGTGCTTTAATCTCCCCTCCCAAAAGTGTGCATAGGATGTCAGACTCATGGACTAAAGTTCAAAAATACTTACATTATATTATAGCTCTTTCAGAATGAGCTTGTCCAGATCTCTTTCTCTCTTCCTCCTTTTTTATGTCTGGTTTAGCATTATTTCAATATCATGAAATAATGTAGCTGTAGCAACAATAACAGAAGAGTGAGTGATATCATGCAGATACTGTTTCAGAAAAGAATGGTCTGGACAGGGATATTGCCAAGTTTGGGGGACCTTTCCCCCACATACCATGCACCTCTCTTTCCCTCCCTTATCCTGCCATAGTAGCATACAAGCTGCTATATAGCTAAGCAAGTAATGCAATGTCTGGTATTCCCCATTTGAATTAATCCAGAATACCTTGGGGATCCAAAAATAGCATAACTCAGAGTAATGTTAAGCCCAGGTCCCACAGGGAATTCAAATGGTGAATGAAAGTGACCTTAAATCAGGCTCCAATGACCATCCAGTACTAAAATGACTGTCAGACCCATGTGGCTATATGACCTGTATTTTGGTTAATGGTGTCAAATGCTGGACAGAATGAGGCATATATTTTAGGCACCTTTTTTGAGAACCGTGACAGGGCCACACATGAAAGAGTCAGCTATTTAACTGGCATTTGTGAGTTTTTTATACCCTAGGTGTCAAAAGAACTTGGTTGGTCTTGGATAGTGTGGACCATAATTTGGCATGTGTCTGTCTTATCTGCCATTCAGCCTCAGTCCATAAAATGATATTGAGTCATTCCTGGTCTACACTCAGCCTCCCTTCCTGAAAATGCAAGGTAAGCTACAAATTGTTAAAATGCCAAACACTATTAACTAGAAAGAACACAAGAGTAGGTGAAAGCAGTTTTATTTTGCTTGAACCTACTGGGCAGGGCAAGATCCACCACTTCACTTCTCTCCCCCTATTGAGTTAATTGAGTGCAAACTACTTTCTTGGAGTGGTGTTCTAAACACATACCTCTGCATTTCAAATTACTTCTTTCAAATAATTCTGCAGTGTATTAAAAAATTTGGACATAGCCAGTGGAAGAGCTTGGGGACTATCACACTTCATCTCAATACCTTTTTCTTCACCCAAGATTCCACCTATACTAGATCCCCAGTGTGTGTGCATGTGTGTGCATGTCCACACACATTTGGTCTAAAACAGTTTGCTCCAGCAAAATTTCTTTGGCCCCAGCAAGAGGAATTTTCTGGATATAGCCTTGGCCAAGGTGCACAAGAGATTCCCCCTTCCCACACTTCACATGTAGCTTTTATGTACATCAAAGCCTAAACCAGTGGTTTAGGGTGGGGTGGGGCCACTGGAGGGCATGGCAGTTGCTCAAGGGGGTGCACAAGAGTTGGAGGCTACTCACCCTCTTCCTCCTCTGCTTCCCAAATCTTTTCTGTCCTAGAAAAAAAAAAAAGGCAAGGAGTGTACTTAAAGCAGCTGCCTCTTCCTGATGAAGGAAGAGAAGAAAGAGAGTCAGGAAGCTCACTGGATAATAGCCTTTGGTGGGGCCCATCCTGTGGTGTCACTTCTTCTTCCCCCACTTCTTTTGTCACTGCCCTGCATCTTGGGATCCACTCAATCCAGTGTGCCATAGGCACAGCAGACAAAAAAGAGCCAATGCCTGTGATAGCCCTGTTGGTGGAGGAAGCCAACACCATTATCTGGTTTTGCCTTGGCCCTTTTGGAGGACAAGAAGAAGTGGCCTCAGTGGATCCAGTTCTAAATGAATGGCATGCCAGACCGGCCGGTTGAGGAGGAATGGTGCAAGTGTACTGCTTCCTGCTCCACCTTCACCCTCCTGGATGGCCAGCCAGGAACCCCCATTTGCAGGTGAAGGTGCATGACAAGCTGCTGGTCTGGGCTGGTAAGCGGACAAGCTGGACAGGGCCCAAGGAGAAGAGGAACAAACAAAGAAGCCTTTGGGTGATCCTTGGGGGCAATAAGGTGGTGAATGATTTGGGGGCCCAGTGGAACCATCTTCCAAGAGGCCTCATTTCTCTTGCCCCCCCAAGCACTCTCACATGTGCTCTTGTTCCCTCTCACGCTTAGTCACATTATTCCTCTTATTCTTTCTCTCATTCAGTATGAATAGAATTTATTTAAATAAAACTGTTCTAATTTGAACAATATTATTTTCTTATAAAAGGTTAAAATATGAATATACATGCTTGTGCGAACAAAAACACACACACTAAACAAAATATTTTTATTCATATACAGTTATATGTCAAGACGGTAGGGCACAATGTCTTCAAGTAGATGTAAAGGGGTCCACAAGGGTAAAAGTTTGAGTACCACTAGCCTAAACTATTGTGTTGCTTTGAAATAAATGAAAAACAGGTCAACACAGAAGCTGTACATTGTGGATCAGGTGGACGCAATGAGCTAGGCGGTGGATACAGGGGTTGCTTTCTTAAATTAAATAGAGAAAATCTTTTGTGAAAAAGCAAAGTTTGCACTTGAGGAAAAGAAGCCAACAGAGTTAATCAGAGGTTGGCCTGGAGGGCTGTTTCAAACAGTTTTCCCCAGTGGTGTTATGAGGAAAGAAAGTAGGAATGTGTTGATGAAATATGCAGAAGACACCAAGCTTGGAGGCACTGTTACAATACAAAAAGATTGGGGAATTATGTAGGAGGAAGTGGATGACCTCATGAATAGGAATAAAAGAAACCTGAAAGAAATTTGATAGTACTAAGCATATGTCATGCATCTGGAGATCAAGAATAACTTGGAGATGCATGGAGTTTTTCTCCATGCTTCTGATGTGTGTATATAAGTCAGAGCTTTAAAAAAAGCTTAAAATAATTAAAATCACATAATGGCAAATCACATAATGGCAAAGAGATCCTGCATCTACAGGATGGCTTTGAACATGTCTGTGCATGCACGTGTGTGTGTGTGTGTGTGTGTCTTCTTAAAACTACATGAAAACTCTGCATCTATGGTGATTTCATGTTTTGGAGAAGCCATAGCTAAGGTGCACCCTTCCCAAATATAATCACCTCCACTTCCCTATTGTTGTCACTACCCTTCCCTCTGGCCTCCAAGAAAGGCATCACCTCTCTCACTGGTCCCATGCCAGGAAGGATGAGTAAACAAACAGCAATGACAAAGAAGAAGAGAAGCAAGTCCAAGGGTGAATTGGATGGGAATGGCCCCCATCAAAGAAAATGGTCTTTGCATGTGCTCAACAGCCCCATCCCCCAGTGGCAGCACTAGGGTTGGCATCATCTGATGTCATCTGGTATTTTCCTGCATTAAGCTTCTCCCATACTACACCATACAAAATCCTTAGTAATGTTTTTTGCAATGTTTTTCTGGCAGACTTATCCAGATGGTTAGTGGTTAAGACACTGACTCTGATGATCACAAGGTTGGCAGGTCCGCAGTTCAAGACCCAAGCACCACGTGATGGAATGAGCTCCTCTCACTAGTCCCAGCTTGAATAGCACTGGGCTCAGGACAAAACCCTGTGGCATCCCACGGGTCACTTCTCTCCAAGATGAAGAGAAGCCATTGCTAAGCACCCTTTGGGTTCAGGTAGTCAACCAATTACAAATTCATTTAACAGTTGCCTTTCCTACCTGTTTGCAAGAATGTCATGGGGGGGGGGCTTGTCAAATGTCTTATTGAAATCAAGATATGGATAGCCCTTGTGGTCTCGTCCAACTCTATGATTCTATGATTCTAGTCAGAGATTATGGGAGTTGTAATTCACCTCTTCCATTCCATTGAATGTGCAGGTAAAACTTAAAAATATTTTGACAAGTTCTGCATCAAGTACTCAAGACTATACTCCTCTCTCACATCGGTTTTCATAATATATTTATCTTTGGACTTCCATTTACTTGAATTAGTATTGTATACCACTGTATGCTGGGGGTGGAATGCCAAAGCATAATTACTTTACTGGGAGAGAAAGGCTTCAAAAATGGAGCAGAAATTGTTCGTTTGGTAAATGTGATATAAAGGTCCTTTACATCTTAATCTCCTTTACAGAGTCCTCACTGCCACTCTCTGGCTCTCCATTCAATAAAATTCAGTAAAGCTTAAAAGTCTCTTAAGAGTTAAGAGTGCTACAAGATTCACACAAATCTTGTAGCAGCTTTGAGACTGAGAGAAACAAAGAGGTTAGTAGCATAGGTTTTTGCAGACTTAAGCTACCAAGTTCTTTCTTTCTCTCAGTTATGGTATCAAAATTGCTACAAGATCTCTTTGCATATTCACCCAGACTATGGAGTTTATCGTATTTTTAAAAAACCCGACTTACCCCTGCCGTTTTGAAGTCTTTAATGGGATGCAGTCGGATATTATCATGTGCCAAATGCCACCGATGCCGCCTTCCCAACTACATCCTGCCTAAAACCCACCTACAAGACACACTCAAATGGCTGATTTGCAAAGTCGGGAGCTTCCCATGTGTACAAATCAACCAGCTGAGAGTAACTTATAGGTGAGTTTTAGGTGGGATGTAATCGGGACAGTGGCAGTGTTGGCATTTTGCATACAATAATATATGACTGCATTCCGTAACAGACTTCAAAATGGCATGGGTAAGTTGGGGTTTTTTTAAAATGTGATAAGCTTCTATGTCTTTGTCTTTGAATTCTTAAAGAGTAATTACATTAAGACTACCTATGTAATAGCAAATCCAAGAAAATTGGATTCGGAGCTAGGTAAAGTTTACTTTTCAGACTAGAACCCCTAAAATTCTCATACTGCTTGTAGATTTTGAGGTTTCTAGTTTTTTTAAAAACTATCTTGCTGTGTAGCTGTTAGTTGTCAGTGTCACCTCCTTGTTTGAAATTTTGCACAGTAATCAGTGTGAGTAGATTTGTGTATAGGACCTGAGGTGGGGAATCTTTTGCACACTAGATGTTTTGAACTACAATTCCCATAATACTCTTACCATTGGCCATACTGGTTGGGAATTCTAGGAGTAAAAATTAAAAGCATGTGGGAGCAAAAGGTCCCTGCAGGAGTGGTGAGAGGCTCCCTGCATTACAGAGAAATGGGAAATGAATCTCTGGTGAACAAAATAAAATGGCTTGGGATTACTGGCCCTGATTTTGTACTGCAACAGTTTCAGGACACTGACTCCATTCTCCTGAATTTTCCCTCCATTTTATGCCTGTAAACTAGCAATGTCACATTAAAAACATGCGGTGATTCATCATCTTGTACTTTGGTGGCTGCCCCTGGACTCTAGAACTCCCTTCCCAGGGATACTTCCAAGATACTATTCCATCATGTATATTACATGATGGCATTGAATATTTAAACTGATGTTAATTCAATTGTGTTTTAATATTATCATTCGTTTAATAATATATAAATAACTTTCTGGGTTTTCATCTGTACTTTTAAAATTAACCATATTGTGAGGTCCAATTTTGGGATAAATCAAAACAAATTGAGTGAGTGAATCGATAAACAAAAAAACAAATAGGGATTCTCTACAGACAGAAAGCATATTTGATTAAAGTCAGAGAATTTTCCATTTTTTAAGCTTCTGATTCTCAGCTAAGCTATTATTATTTAAAGAGAACTCAGCAACAAATTGCCAGGGCAGAGGGGCTGATATTTGGGGGAAGGAGAGGTTAATCTGTCTTAATGATATTTATAGAAGAAACTCATGCAATTTCCAGAAGTCTTTGGTCATGAGGGATTACTTTAGGCTTTCAAAAGGCAATGAAATCCTGCCCTGGCTCTTTAATAAGAAAGGTTTTACAGTTCTTATAAAAAATCTAATCACACAATGTCTGCTGTATTTTGGCATTTTCATTTGGTATAGACCAAGATGTAATATTTATACAAGTAATTCCAATATTACAAGGAAAGTGAAGCACGCCCCCCCCCCTCTGGTCAACTGTTTTTGATTAGAAAGTATTTAAATATGAGTTATGCAGCTGTCAATTTGAAGGGAATTGATGCTATCTAGATATGCTTTTACAGCAGGAATGGCAGCCGTGGAGAGTCCGGGAAGCAACTCTGTCCATGAGTGATACACCTCCCCCCCCTTTTACAAAACTGGAAGTGACCTGTCATTTCTGATGTGCGGGGGGGATGGAGTATTTCAGATCCCTCAAAAGGGGAGCTGAACGGCCTTGAAATGGAAAACCACACCTCCTGGAACAGGAGTGGTGGGAGGCTTCCCTGTCAGGAGTCCAAACTTTAAAGGAACTATCCAAGATCCTGAACCAATTTGGGGGATAGCGTTCAGTGCATTTCATAGTAGAGTCACATAAAAGTCACCCACTGTCCCTAACTGGACACTTCTGAAGCATCCAGTTCTCTATTTGGGTCCCAAAAGAGTTGAGTGATCTGATACTCAGAAAGATGGAATCCCATTCAGGGCTTTGTTATTGTTGTTATCCACCCTTGAGTCTTTCCCCAGAACTGGGAACCAGAGTGGTTCACAACACTAAAAGAACAATACAATAAAACCATAGAAAAGTGGTACATTAAAACAGAATTAAATTATTACAATATTAAATCAATTGCTTATTAAAAGAGCAAACTACACTTAAAAAGATAAAACTGTTTAAAACTCTTGAAATGATACAACACCCCAAGCCGGTCCTTTAAAAATATTCTGTTTTAAAAGCCTGTCTGCATCAGAAGGATTTAACCTGCCAGTGGAGGTGGACAACAAGGAGGGGGCCATTCTGGTCTCCCTGGGAAGGGAGTTCCAGAGTCCAGGGCAGCCACCAAGAAGGCCCTCTCTCATGTCCCCACCAACCATGCTTGTGATGGGGTGGGACTGAGAGAAGGGCCTCTCTTGAGGATCTCAGGGCCTGGGCCTGGGCCAGCTCATACAGGGAGATACAATCTGCCAAATAGCCTGGATCTGAATTATATAGGGCTTTATAATCAACGCTTCAGTAAAACTCCCCCCGCCCCTGCAACCCCATATTTTAAAACTGCTGAAGCCCATCTCAACAACATGGCCATGGTCAGTGGGGAGGAGGCAGTGAAGCATCCAGTTAAGTACCTATAGCTGGAGTGATATCATTGGTATCATCCTCCAGGATCTCTGAAGGACCTATGGCAAGTACCTGAGAATGCCAAGTGCTCTGCTACTCCCCACTGGCTAATAAATGGCTGCGTTGGAAGAGCTGCAGCAGCTTAGAAGTGGGAGATGTGCTATACATTTCCCAATCCAGGATCTCAGCCAAAGATTTTTGTACCAAGCATGTGCCTTCATTAGAATCATCCTTTCCCATGCTAGAACAGGAGGTATAGCAAAAGCTGTCTTCCTTCCCAGTAAGGAAGGATGGTCAAAGTACTATTTGTTTGTGTTTGGTCTGGAATATATGTGCGTTTGTATGTCCATCAAAATGCAAGCCTCTATGCCTGCAACACATGTGGCCCAGGACCACATATGACACATACAATAAAGTTTGTGCTTAAGATATTTAGATGCCTGAGCTAAAGGACAAATGATACCTTCTTCTCTTCTAAGTCCACTGGGAGCTAAATCTGGCCGTGGGATAATGTCCTTCGCAACACCTGAGGGCAGCAGGTTAATTTAAATAATGCAGACCAGACAGACTGCATGGCACACATAATTCTGTCTTGGGCCCCATTCCCACTGGACTATAAATTGAATCAAGAATCAGATTATAGGGTCATCGTTCCCATTTGAACACACGTTCGATCCTTGTTTAAGGAAAATCTTCCCCATTTGAATCCACGTTCGATCCAACTTTGATCGATTTCTCTAGCTAAAACCCAAATCAGTAGTGGATAACCCGGGTTATCCTGACACCACTTTTCCAGAGTTTTTTTTTTTTTGTTTTTTTTTTGCAGCTGCCATGTTGGATCTGCGGCAAACTAATGGGAATGAAAAGGGTGTCTGAATTGGTATTTTAGGAGGGGAGGACCAATGTTCAAGGGGCTGTCCCAGTGGTGTCACCAGCTTTGTTCTCTTTCCTAGCATTCCCGGTGCCATTTTCCCTCATTCGTGTAGCCTTTCCCTGGTGGTGTGTAAAACCTTTTTTTAAAAAAAAGAAAAGAAAAGAAGGAAGGCGGGTTACAGACTGCTGAAAAGCGGCGGTCTGCTGCCGCCACCGGTTGCAGCGTCCGGGAACCGCAGCAGCCAAACAGCGTGGTTCCCGGACACTGCAAAAAGGAGTGCAAACATCGTGCTCCTTCCTGCGCCCTGGAAGAGACACCGCAAGTGCCGAAGTGCGCACTCGCAGCATCATTTCCGGTGCACGACATGCGGACACAGCGCGTCCACTATGTCAAGATGGCAGCGGCCATGTGGAACGGCCGCCATCATTTTGTACGGATTCAGTCCATACTAGGGCTAGGGGCGTCTGGAAGAGACGCCCCTTTCTAACCCTAGTACGTGCTGAGCACGTACTTTCCTGCCCATTTGTAACAGGCCGAAGTTAAACTGTTTTTTTTTGTTTTTTTTGAGAGGGAGGGGAAAAGAAAGGAAAGAGGAGAAGGGATATGGAGAAAGGGAGGCTGGCGAAAGCTTTTTGTGAGCAGAAAGGAAAAAGAGAGAGAGAAAGCCAAACTGAATGTGGCTCCTGCATCCAGCCTTGTTTCCTTTTTTGAGACAAAAAAAGGGGTGGCTGGCTGCTGCATATTGGATTGGTTTGAAGAAGAAGGGTCCCCCTGCTTGGGAGGAGACCTATAAAGGCCAGGAGCCTCCTCATTCAGGCTCTCCTCAGCTTTGTGGGGGCATACTGGGAAGGAAATGCCTTCCCCCAAATCCTCCTGAGGCAGGAATGCTGGACCTGAGGCTCTTGCTCGCGAGGAGCCCCATTGGGTTTCAAGTGGGTGCCTCTTTCCTCTTTCTGCCTTGGAAAACCCCGAGGCTCCCAATTGTAATAAAAGGGCCTTAGGCTGCCTAAGCACCCCCCAAAAAATTAAAGGCAGGAACACTAAGAAATACAACTCCCTCTCTCTTTATGTACCTATCCAACCTCTCAACTTTTTTTCTCTTCAAATTCCCCACAGAGCCATCCTTCTCTCTCTCTCTTTGCAAATAATAATAATAACAACAAATATTTGAGAGGGAGGGGAAAAGAAAGGAAAGAGGAGGAGGGATATAGAGAGAGGGAGGCTGGCGAAAACTTTTTGTGAGCAGAAAGGAAAAAGAGAGAGAGAGAGAAACCCCAAAACCCTGAATGTGGCTCCTGCATCCAGCCTTGTTTTCTTTTTTGAGACAGAAAAGGGGTGGCTGGCTGCTGCATATTGGGGTGGTTTGAAGAAGAAGGAGGGGATAAGAAGAAGGGAGGATTAGATGTCACTGTGACATCTAATCGCCTAAGCGCTTGATTGACAGCTTTAAAAAAAACGGTTCCAGAAAGGCAATGGGAACGGGGAACAAAAAAACCACGTCAAAATACAACAGAGAAATATCAATGGGAATGAGAACATAAGTCAAGAAAAAATGAGTCCATTTGCTCCCTTTTGTAATGGAAACGATGGATCTGATTCAAATACGACTTGGAAACTTGATCCGATCCAGACTTGCAGCAATATACGTTGCTTTATATTCCCAGTGGGAATGGGGCCTTGAAGAAAGCGGAATGCCTGGGTGGCCCTGAACCACTTGCTTCATACTGCCTAAAGGCAGAACTGACTATGAGCTGAGACACCTATACAGAAAGCAGCTTCTGTGTATTGGTGGCTCTTATTAGATTAGAGGAATTGATTAAGTGGCTTTTATTGTGCTGCACTGCTGTGACCAAAAGGTATAAATAAATGTCAGGATCAGCAGGAAGTTAGGGAGATCTCTTCTTTCCCCCCATCCTCTTTATGTAGTTCTCTCCACTTATTGTGTCACCAGCTGAACATCCTGGAGAGAAACATTTCCTTCTCCACCTGTAAGCATTTCCGGTTATGATGCCTCAGAGAAACTGAGTTGCTTCCTCTCTAAAGATGACAGGAAACCAGAGATGAGTGTAAGAGATAGAATAGCTCTGTTGCTAGGTTATGGGCTATTCTCCTATGACAACAATGAGCATAAATACCGATACGGCACATAATATAGTCTTTTGGCTTACATTGAACAACAAACTCTGCATCTCTAATATTTCACAGAACCTGCTTATAGGACAATATATCAGACATGAACATTTAATGCCTGTAATTCTTCCAAAGAAATTCAGGCACCTGGAATGACAAGCACAGCCAGTGCTGCTCATGCTACAAGACGCTATGCTGTAAGTCTTATAACTCATGCTATAAGATGCACAAGAGCAGCTTCGGTTTTGTTTAATGCTCTAGAAATTTTAAGCAGTGAGGAAAACACTATAATAATTCAACAAGGTGGGACTTCCCTTGTCTCCAGTCCCTGCACAGGCATGACCTCACTGGATAGTATTAAACCCTAGACAGTATTTAAAGCTCATTTACACGCTTGCTGTTGGAAGAGATTTAGTCAGGACGATCTCATCTTCAAACGTGATAAAAATCAGGAGCTTGTTTGTTCCACTGTAGCTGCCAAATATTCATGTCCAAATCTAAGAGAGTTCTTTGGAGAGGAAAAACGTCTTGGACACCAGATTTGAAGTGAATGCTTACTTCATGATATATCAACACAGTTTCACAGAACAAGTATATCCTAAAATTTATGAATACGCACACACACGCTAGTGTGCACGCATTCAAACAGGCACAGATACACATACATATTCATTTGATTCCCAAACGCCAGCATTGGGAGAAAGGTCAGATATTAAATCAGTCAAATCAATCAATGGCTGTGAATCTGTTCGTAAGTCCAACTTGAATGATGCAACCCTTTTTTCCCAGTTATTGCAGAGGTCAGAACTCCTTACTGACCACAAAATGACCAAAATCCTTCCAAACTCACTGTTTAAACAATGCAGTCCCCCAAAATGGACATATCCATGTTGCTGGAGAGGTATCAAAGGAAATATATCCAGGTATTTTCCTGTAGCTAGATGTACTAAAAGGACCTCCCAAGGACCCCTCAGAGATCCCTTGGAGATCCTTGTGGATGCCTGTTGCAGAATGTCTAGCTGGATGTATCTTACATGTTACTTACATTTACTCTCTCTTTTTTATTTTTTACTTTTTGCTATCTGTGGTCATGTCAGTAGTGCTTACATTTAGTGGCCATTCATGATGACAGCCATTTTATTTCCTCCAGAATATGCTTGACATTATATGATTATATGATTCTAGAAAGGCCTAACATCAGGCAAAGGGGCCAGCACAGTTGGCATCATCAGATATTAAAACCTCTATATTTTTCCTTTCTCCTTCTCCTGCCATCCCTCAGCTTCTTACTAAATGCCTTTCTCTTTCCTTCTCCCTCTTTCCTTATGCCTAATATTTCTGCCTTTTCTTGTCATCTTAAAATCATATGCGTTATGGCTTGCTTAGATTTCCTGTTGGTGTCTACTGCTCCAGTGGTGAAGATTGTCCTCCTCCCCCCTCCTTTTTTGGGAATTTTAATAGCATGATGATGATGATGATGATGATGATGATGATGATGATGATGGCAATAATTTGAGGGGGGAGGGAGGATTCCACAGCATAACTGTAAAAAGAAGAAAGAAGATGTGGTCAATTGGGGCAGGGGTTAATGGAAGCAACCTATTAAAAGCAGGGTTGAGAAAAAATTCTTTTTATTTGGAATTTTGTCATGGGAGTTGGACCAAAACATGTTGTTTTCTGCTCAAAGCACAGTGTGGTAGATGCTCTTTCATGAGATAATGGCTGCCGGCAAGGCGTACACATGTCACAAAACCTCAGATTGCTTGGAGACCACGTGAATCAAAGGTAGAGTATCTACCTTCCTCAGTGTTTCTAGTATTTAATAGGTTTAGTATATTCAGGAATTGAAGTTTTGTCTGTTTTGTAGGAACTACTTTTTGTGCATTCTCTAATTTCAGTTTTTGTGAATCATAGGCAGAGAATTTGTGAAACAAAGTTAGTGAATCAAAGGTAGAGTATTCTTAAGCTGAAATGTTTTGAGTGCCTCTGAGTGATGCAGAACTGCCAGCTGAATCACTGCATCCTTTTTGGCACCCCACTGACAATCAAAAAGTATGTTTTGCAAAGATCAATGGCAAAACATATGTTCTTCATTTCAGCAGTCAGGGATTCCAGGTTCAGTCTGTGACATCTCCAGTTTATAGGACCATGAACTTAACAAGCCCGTGTTCTCTGAGCCCTAAAAGATGTGTTTGTTTAAATCTCTTATCCCTACTGTACAAGACTAATGAAATAAATATACATACATTTATTTTGTTGTCTGCCTCTCTGTTTCCTTCCACTCTCCCCTCTTATAATCTAAGATGATAAAATCAAGAGCCCAAATGCTCCACTCTCTGAAAGTCATGTGGACATTAGAAATGAATACAACAACCCTGCACCCACCTATCTAGGAGTTACCTTCATTGAACTCAATTACTTTTTAAACAATAGAAAAAACAGGTAAATTAGGACATGGATTTCACTAGCTGAACACTTTTATCTTTGCGTCAATCCCACTCACTCATAGCTCCATACAAACCAAACAGAGGGTAAGTGAAAAGCAGAAGGGAGGGGAGGTAGAAACAAGGGAGAACAAGTACAAAGGTTAATTGCTGCTTACTGCAAATAATAATATGCAATAGAAACAAGAAAAGGACCACAGAGCCATATGATCCATTTGCTTTCATTATAATTCGCAATCTCTGAAGTTCCTTCCATTTTTTTTTGTATCACACTGGGAGAGTGTCATTCCACCCCTAACAATTTCAAACACCCTTTTTAGGAAGAACTGTAATGTTAATCAGGCAATTTATGGCATTCAGTCATGTGAGGACCTAATTAATTTTAAAACAAATTTAATTTTTTTCTCTTCATTATGAGACAGCATAAGAAATCTTTCTCCTCCCAGATGTTTTGAAGAACCCCTTACTGTATAAGTCATTCTAGAAGAGACTGGTGGAAGCTTTAGGCCAAAATATTTGAGGTGGCAATTGTATCTCCTCCACCATTGGCAGAACTATTTCATTTTAAAGTCAAATATATTTTAATATTTTCCAAGTATGATTGGGCTGCCCAAAACATGGAAACAGATAAGGGACATAAAAACGTTTGAAAATCCATTTTGCACCCATCCCACTCAGCTCTACTATAGACATTTTATCCACAGCTGAAAATCTGCCACAGTAACACAACACACAACAGAATGTGTAATATCATATATTCATTTTATCCAGACTGTAGCAAGCTAACTTCTCTATAAATAGAACTTAAAAGACAACAGTTTCCTCCCTGCTGTGCCGGTATGTTGCTATGTAAATCGCTAAGGGACAGACTTCAATACAGTAGCTTGCTCTAAATATTATTTTTTCACTTTGAGAAGCTTCAGAAAACCTTCACAGAGGCATCAGAATCCAACTGATGCTTCCAGCAATTTTCCTGTGCTCAGTTCTTGCTGTTTTGGATTCCTCATGTCTTGTTCTGAGCATGATAGGTGTGGTAGATTAAATAAATAAAGGAGGAATTCTTTTAATGACAACTTCTTTCCTGGAGGAATTATTAAAGGAAATTCCTTTAGAAATGCATTGTATTGCAAGGAAATAAAGAGTGAAACATCTCATGTGTGTCAAGTAAGTCCTATTTGTAATGTGATTTCCTAATTTCCTTATTCAGAACTGGCAAAAAGATTGTTCATATCAAGATATGTAGCCCATTCTTGGGCATATTTACCTAGAAATAAATCCCACTGAAGTATTCAGTGGTGAAAACTCCGAAATAAATCCACCAGGGCTATAGCTTCAGCTCTTTTTGGTGGAAGAATTAGTTCTAAAAGAGAGAGAGAGAGATGGCTTGAAAGCACACAAGTCTGTTGAAATCCTCCTCCTGCCCCCAATTTAAGACTAAGACATAGCTGGTACTTGGCGTTCTAATTCCTCACATTGCTGTTGCTTGCTATGTTCATGCAAATGTTTGCCTCCATATTAAAAATGGAATCATATCGACCTGCATCCTTAGTACTATGAGTGCAGTAAAAGCAAGACCATATCTGGAAGAAATATAAGTCTTGGAATATGCCTGTGAGAGGACTTAGGGCAACTGTCAATCCTCAGCCTTTTCTCTTTGTTGCTGTTGGTCTAGATCAGTCAGAGGCCGCTAGGAGAACTCAGAAAAGTGGAGTGGGGGTGGATTACAACTCCCAGAATTCCCCAGCCAGCAGAACCACTAGCTGTGTTAACTAAGTAATTTTGGAAACTACAGTCCAAGCTGTGGTCCCCATCCTCTTAACTATGCTTAACCTAAGCTGAATGTCCTTAGCCTGCAATAAAGCCTTAATGCTGTTCTATTTTGGTCTGTTAATTTTAATTTTGCTCCCTATGTGTTAAGCCGAGGTGATTTGACTGTAGGATTTAATTTATACTGTATGTGTTACACTGATTTCATTTTGTTTCAGTGGAATAATATTTGTAAAAACATTTTTTTTCTTTTTCACAAGGTATTTTCATAAGTAGTGTTTGTATTGGGGCATAGCTTGCTGGGGAAAAGTGGCATATTCATTATATAAGTAACTAAGTAATGAGTAAAATGATGCAGTATTAATTGTACCAAATTACAGGCTTCAAGGTTTTCTTGCTTGCATTCCCTGATTTTTTTTAAACCAGTAACCCAGAATGGCCAGAGAAAAGTTGCCAGTAATCAAAATGGATGTGTGCAACAAAATGAAGATGAGAATATGCGGCAAAGGCATCTTTGCTGATATGCTCTAATAAATAAGGCATCCATTTAACTGTGTGTTCTTGTTTGTTTAACTGAAAAGCTAAATTCGGTTTAACCAACCCTACTGAGTAGTTTTCCATGTAGCCTTCAGTAGAATGGAAACAGGCAACAGTGCATAGGAATTGCACATTTGAAAAATTTGGCAGAGCCTATATTCTTTCAAGATCACGTAATGGAGAATGGTACATACTGACCTTTAGGTTAATGGGCAGAGCAATAGTGTACAGTGTCTATGGAAGAACATTGCCCATTCACAAGAACCCAGATTCTTTAGCTACTACACACAGTGGATAGCATCTTGGTGGTTACTCTCAATTAGAGCTGACCCCTTCAATCATTGAATGGTGAATCATTCAGGTTAATCCGTTGGTTCTCAGATGTTTTGACCCTTTACATCTACTTACCGATGTCTCTCACACACACCCTTTAACATAGCATATGAATCAAAGTATTTTGTTTGTTTAGTGTGCATATTTTCATTCACACATTCATGTATATTTATATTTTAATATGAAACAGTGATGGGGTGGGTAGGAGACACAGCAGCAATAGCTCAGTTTCTTCTTCCCTAGTCTCCTCCTCCTCTTTCTTCTTCTCCTTCTCCTTCTCCTCTTTCTCTTTCTCCTTCTCCCTCAGGCAGAGTGGCTGCGCTAAGCACCCCCCCCCCTTGCCTTTCTGTTCACCTCCAGGACAGAAAATGTTTGGGAAGCAGAGTGGGAGGAGGAGGTGACAGAGGGATCAGGGCCTCCAAATCTTGCACTCCCTTGAGCAACTCTTGCACGCAAACACACACACAGGGGTCCTGCCCAGTTTGAAAACCACTGGAATCCCATTGGTTCACTGGATCCGCTCTAGTCAGGACCAGCAACCTGATTTAGGCCAGTAAGTCAAACTAATAAGCTGTTTTATCAAAAGGACTGTAGTAGGTCTATATATCTTAACACCCAGTGCTCTTTGAGTAGGAAGATAACCAACTGAGAGGGGTAAAGTTTTTCATCTCAGCTTCTCAGTTTAGAACCAACTTTTAAAACAAGGGGAGATAAGGGAAGTATTATGGTCTTGGAATAAGAAATATATCATCAGCCTTTTTCTAGTTTATTAATTCAGGAAAGAGGCATCAGGGGATATTAGAAGTAAGTTCTAATATCTGCTCTGATTTCTTTTCTTAACTGCAATGCTGGGCATAGTGCAGAAAAAGGCAAATGAACTGGTCAAGGAGCTAAAGCAATTCCTCATAAGGATTTTTAAAAACAGCTTTTAACGTAGGAAAAAGGGCATGATTGATACAATGATATAAACTATGGGATGGATAAAGAGAAGTTTTTCTCCATTTCATAGAATCATAGAATCACAGAGTTGGAAGAGACCACTAGGGCCATCCAGTCCAACCCCCTGCCACGCAGGAAATCCAAATCAAAGCATCCCCGACAGATGGCCATCCAGCCTCTGCTTAAAGACTTCCAAGGAGATAGACTCCACTACACTCTGAGGGAGTTTGTTCCACTGTCGAACAGCCCTTACTGTCAGGACAGGAAGTTCCTCCTAATGTTGAGGTGGAATCTCTTTTCCTGTAGCTTGCATTCATTGTTCTGGGTCCTGTTCTCTGGAGCAGCAGAAAACAAGCTTGCTCCCTCCTCAATATGACATCCCTTCAAATATTTAAACAGGGCTATCATATGACTTCTTAATCTTCTTTTCTCCAGGCTAAATATCCCCAGCTCCCTAAGTCGATCCTCATAGGGCATGGTTTCCAGACCCTTCACCATTTTAGGCGCCCTCCTTTGGACACGCTCCAGTTTCTCAACATCTTTTTTAAATTGTGGTGCCCAGAACTGGACACAATATTCTGTTTCAAAATACTGTACTGCAGCCCAGCCTTGTTCAATGAAGTAGAATTGTGAGAGATATGGGACAAGTTTTAAAAGGTACATCTTCCTCCAAAACAAGTTCAACTATGATTTTTTTCTACCACAAGACTCGGTAATTGCCACTGTCCTAAGATCAAAGCCTGGGAAAGTCATGGCTGTTGATGAAGTTAGTTACATAATTCTGAGGCTTTTAGTTTATAAATGTAAAAACTCTGCCTAGAATGGTACCCTCCCCAAAAAGGGAAAAAAACACAAAGTACAAATAAAACCCCGACACCGCAAAATCCTCACCTATTCCAATCTTTTCTAGAATGAGAGGCACCATCCCCCACTAAATACCAGTTGATGGGGAACAACAACAAGAGAAGGCTATCTGCCAAATTACAAAAGCATTTTGTTGAGAATTAAAGGGGAGAGAAACAACAATGACCTCCTTGTGGGGGTCTACTGGAGCTCCCTCTGCAGCCAGGCTGAAGATTTGGACGATCATTTCCTTAAAGAAAATGACCCAAAAATGACAAGGAGTTAAAATAAGACCCTTCAGGGTCACTGCTGCAGCTTATCATGCTGCGGCTCACTGGTGGGAAGGGGTTGGATGCATAATCTTTCAGCACCCCACTTGCCAGTGCCACAGAACTCCTATAACTGGTGTAGTGGATTGTCTGTTAAATTGGGTTTTAGGAGTTGGATCACAGCCTTGTCTGTCATACAGGATCTTTGTTTGTTTATGCATTATTTTCTTGATATCTTGCCTTTCTGTCATCTTGAGTCCCATTCTACAGAAAGGCAGGATAAAGATAAAATAAGCATATATTTTCTCTGTGTGTATATGTATTTGTTATTGTTATGTACCTTCAAAGTCATTTCCAACTTATAGTGACCTTATGGCAATCCTATCATGGGGTTTACTTGGCAAGATTTGTTCAGACAAGGTTTGCTATTGCCTTTCCCTGAGGCTGAGAGCATGTCGCGTGCGCGCGCACACACACAATTATAAATTATTTTAGATTTTCTTATGAACCAAAGACAATTAGATGAACTGAAACATCTTAGGGAATATATAAAGAAAAAGTAGCCCCTGATACAGTTCTCTATAGAAATGTCAGTTTGCAAAAAGTCCTGTCTAACTATGAATTGTTGCTATCTCCCCTCACTGTTAATCTATTTGTTGCTAGGAAGAGTGAACCAGTCTGTAGGAAACAGCTTATAGCAGTGGTTCTCAACCTTTGGGGGTCGATCAACCCTTTCACAGGGGTTGCCTAAGACCCAGGGTTGGTGCCATAATCTATAATACTCTAGTGCAGCAGTTCTCAACCTATGGCTCACGGCATTAGGAAGGTTGAGAACCACTGGCTTATAGGGTAAGTTGTATCTAAGCACGTATTTGTGCGCACATGCACATGTTAAGAGGAACTGCTGGACCTCTTACCCTTTCCCTCCACCACTCCCTTCTCCTTCTGTGTCATGTCTTTTTAGATTGTAAGCCCGAGGGCAGGGAACCGTCTAACTAAAAAGATTGCATGTACAGCGCTGTGTAAATTTACAGCGCTTCATAAATAAAGGTTAATAATAATAATAATGTGTCTACCTACATCCCTCTTTCTATGCAATAACCATATTTCAACACACAACAATACAAGGGACTGAGCAGCAACAGTTTCATTTTGATATTACATATATTTACCATGTGTTCACCAAAAATACAGCTTTCTTGCTCCCCCCGTTTCATGGGGTTCCAAATAAACCTGAGTTGATAGTTCAAGTTAGTACTTGCAGGACATTCAGGTACAGAAGTCTGAAGCATGCACACGATGGTATGCTGATCATCATCTTATTGGTCTTATGTTCAATAGGCCATCAAATATATTTAACAACATCTGCAAACTCCCGTGGTGCATGGGTCCTTGTATTCTTTCAGAACATAGCGGTTATTTTGAAGACACTTCTCAAAGCACTGAGGATGTTTCTTTTTCAAAGCATGGCAAAAGCACACATAAAGCATGTTGTAACACCACTGCAGCAATGTTTTTGTTGTCGTTTACATAATTTGAATTGCTGGTCTGCAAAATGTTTTAAACATGATCAAGCTTAAAAGAACAGCTTGGTTTGTTCAAGAAAATGACCTGCAGATCTATAAATGAAAATAAAACAACCTAAGTGACAGGGTATTAAGAGGCAAACATGTCTGGATCATGGCCTTTTAAAACAGGGCCTGGAACTTAAAAATCTGTGTGTGATGGAAGTCCAAGATCTGGATAGCTCACACAAAACTAGGTGATGGAGGCTAAGAAGTTAGGAATTTCTTCCACCCCATTTTTGAGTCCTGCTGAATCTGCATAGCGTACATGGTGGATACTGGAAAAGAAAAAATGCTGGCACTGAAAGGGAATTTCCTCCCACTGAGGCATCTGGAACATTTCTGTCTCATGAGCTGCACACCACCATGAATGTCCATTTGGCACCAGCAAGTTGCACAACATTCAGACATTGCATTCTCTTGTAGCAGCTTAGGTCTACTTGTCACAAACAGGAGAAGACATAAAACTCTGCCTGAACATACAACTTCAGAATTCTCCTCCACAGAAAACCAGAATGTCAGAGAGAAGACTAGGCTCCCATCCTTTATCCTACGTTTTTTTCTACATACAAGGATCTTTTTCCACACAGGCAAAAAATTTGATCATGCAAGTTTACACCTGCAGTAAGTGGTACACAGCCATAAGAGCTCATTTCACTGTTTAAAAGAATTAAATCTTAGTAGCAAGGTCTGCTGTACCAACCTGGCATACTCAAGCTGTACTCAAGAATTATGCTATGTCACAGTTATACCATGTCATACACAGGAATGAAATTGTGTAGCTCTTAAACTGCAATGCTGGTATTAAATAAATGTGTCACTGGCTGAAACAAACATTGTTCCCATGGTATGAACCTATTTCTAATATGGAATTACAAGCCAATGGAAAAGGGTGTTTCCATATTAGATGTACTTTCACATATACATGTGGCCTCCAAAGATGTTCAAATTATTGAAAGATGGGTGCACAAAAAAGCTTGTTGGTGCTCTATACTATTTATTCCAGATCCCCAATCTCCAACTTGAAATTTTTTTTGGAAGTGATCCAATATTCTTTGTGACTCAAGAGCACTTGGGGGCAAAGGGGAATGGTATAATAATGCTTTTAAAAAAACAACAACACCAAAGAGTCATCAAATGACTTAAAACCATAATTTTATCAACAATCTTTCAATAACCTTCTAACCAGTTATTCTTATTTATCTTTCATGAAGATGTATATCTATTATCTATGCTAAACAAAAGGGAAGATGTACACGTCATTAGTGATCAATTGCCACTGTGCCAGACTAATGTGAACAATGACCAACAATGCTGTACACATAACTCATGTGCTAGCAGGGCACAGATAAACCATAGAAGAGTCTTTGGTTAAAACCCTGTATATTTATAAGAAATTATTTTCACAAAAAGGCCTACTTCATTATGCAGACAATTTCTTTACTGTGAACTAAAAAGAGCTGAAGAGTACAGAATGTGGTTACCTTTCACAAAGTTAGTCTTCACAGTTCATAGCACGAATGAATTTTTGATATCTAACTGCCTTGCCATTCCTACCATTTGCAAATGGCATTGGAGCGAGCAGATGTGTCCTTCAGTAACTCCACTTAATGCAATGCAGCATTTCTCAGCAACATTTTCAAGTATTTCCAATGCTATTTTGCTAAAACCAAGTTGTGTGCAGTTTTTTGGGGGGTGGTTCCACAGAAATAATACACCTATACAAAGAAGAAATTGCTACCTTTTTTTCAGCAGAGCCTTTAGGAATATGGACTATTTTAAGCACACACATGTTGAGAAGAGGAGTGCAAACAAAGATTTCCCTAGGGCCAAATGAGTATGAGATGATTACAGCAGCATCTCTTATCAAATGAACATTTTCTTTTAGGAAAAATATAGACTGATTTAATGTAAAATCTGCTTTATCAACTTTCTGAACATCTAGTTTTTGTGCTTTTATTTGAAGTCCTGTTTCTTCATTATCCCTGTACATGAATTATGAGAGCGCACCTTCTTTAGAAACAAGGGGTAAACCCATTTTATCTGTTATTATTCTTCCTCTCTTTGAGTGATGTAATCAAGCATGGGCCTGTGAAGCAGAAATTATGGCTATTGCCTAACAAGTCCATCAACCATGACATTAGATGCAAAAGGACCATTCTATGATTCTGTTTTCACTGTTAAACCAAGCTGTTAAGTGGAATGGTCTTTTGCTGACATAGGCTTGTGTGTAATATGATACAACCCAAATGTACCAAAAATACCAACCTTGGAAAGATTATGTAGGCCTTTAAAATGAAATTAGTCTTTTCAACACTTAAAATAGTTGTCCTTTTGTCAACTGCATTAGCCAAACACCACTAAAGTATGTGGTCCCGCAATTTTCTTATTAGATGTGATGACAAACTATACAGAGAAAATATTGTAACTACCAAGTCTTCACTACCTCTATGGAAAAGTCCCAGAAACCAGCAGTACACATAAGCTTAAACTTTCAGTATGGACATTTCAGCACTGTCCATTTATAGGGTCCATTATATTGAATGAAATCTGTGTTGGACTCATTTGCTGCAGCTGAGGCATTCTTGCTTCCAGCGTTTTCTCTGTTGGTGATCCTACTGACTGATTGCGTTTCCTCATCATCTGTCCAATCCCCATCATGGGAAAACGGCCTCTGCTCTTCACACAATTAGGACTCCCCAGAGGATTAGATGTATTATTTAGCTGTGTTGGTGAGACAGCTTCCTCTCGGAAAGAACTGCTCTTTTCATCATATGTGAAGGAGAGCTGAGTGGGATGAACTGGACTTTTCGTGGGACTGGGAGAAGTGCCTCCAGGCTGGAAGAGTGGAGACAATGTCCTTTCGCTGGAACTTCTCCGACCAAAATTTACTGGTGAGCTCAGCATTCGATACTGGTGTGTGGGGGAAACTTGGTCTATTTGATCCTCTCTGTCACCAGTTTCAAAAGAATGTACAATATTTAGAATCAAGGGAGAATCCAAGTTCTGGCTGCCAGGACTGGAGGGCTCTTGTTGAGGTGAATCTTGCCGCTTTGTGAGCCTTGGGGTCCTCGGAGCAGGTTGCTGAATCTCAAGGTACTCCAAAGAATACGAGGTGACGCAACCTGTTTTGGCTGATGCTGATTCATGGAAAGGGCTCAAACCACCTGGAGAATCTACAACACAGTACAGAAAAGTTGGAGAGAGGGAAATCCCTATGAATTTTTTTGTTTGTTTAGCCCTAAATCAGAATTTTCATTAACCAATCAAGTAAGAAATTCCCTAGGCAATGATTGAGGATAGATATTGTATATTATTTCAGATGGCTATCAAAATCTAAGTGCTAAAACATTACAATAAAGCATTAAAATTATCAGCAGAACAATACAGTTCTTTGCCCACCTATATATACCTGATTATTTCCTATACCAGAGGAAGGGAATGTGTGGCTCTCCAGATCTTGCTGTACTGCAACTTTTACCAGCCCTTGCTAGCACAACAAATAGTGAAGAATCATGGGAGTTGCCACATGTTCTCCTTACTGCCCTAGAGGAGGTTGCCCTGCATGTTCTTTCTCTAGTTGTACTCATACACTTTGCCACCTGCCAGTTTCTTTGGGAAATCATTACTATGTACCCATTATTACCACCACTTCTTTGTTCTGTCTCAAACCATCCTTTCTCATTGATCATTTTCTTCCTTTGTCTTGCTTTTATTTTGTGTTTTATTCTAAATGATATTTTCCCTTTGTGTCCTCCTATCCAATCTCTCTCCTAAACACACACTGCACATACCACAGTGTTTGATCTATCAGTCTTTCTCTCTTGCTGTCTGTTGATAGACACACATACAGACACACACACACAAACACACACATCCCAAAATGCTAGGGTTTTCTTCACATTAATTGGTGGCTTTCCTTGGTTCTTTTGATTTAAGTCCTATGGGTTTCAAGTGCTAGACAAAGGACATTTGTTGTCATGTCTCTTGCCAGGCTAATCAATCCAAAACCACAACACAGGACAATAAAGAGAAGATAATTATATATAACAAGTTTGAATAGGGGAAGGAAACCTCTTTGGAAATCCAGTGAGAATTTGATCTTACTGGCAGTCAGGAAACAGACACATTTCTGAATGTGCAATTATGCAAAATACATAATTTGTCTTTTCTGGAAAGTATCTAGATGCCTGTTCAATTCTCATACTGCTGTTCCAGAGATGTGGGTATTTATCACTGGCCATCTGCAAAGTGGAAAGGAATAGCTAGTGCTGATTCCCTGATATATGCATTATTGTTTTATTAAAACTGTGGCTCATGTTTGTGTCTCCCCTCAAAATGGCTCATGGCACTTATATCTTAAATGTTATATATATGTTATCTCCACATATAAACAAGACAAACAGACAGACAGACATACACAATTACTGTAAAATATAAAATGACCCTAAAATGAAATGGTTGAAAAAAGAACATGATTACAGGACAAGGTCAAAATAAAAGCCACCTTCATGTCACTGTTTTTGGAGCATACAGTAAAGTTGCATTTACATTGATATCAGTTCCATGTCAGCTTAACTGTCATAGCTCTCCCCACCAAAAAATTCCATGGAATTGCAGTCTGATGTTGCTGCTGAGAACACAGTCAAGAGATCATACTGCTCAATGCTCTTGGGGAAAAACTATTACTGTTAAAATGATTTATGTGTAAAATGTGCTCTAGTTTCCTTCACAGAGTTAGTGTTTCCTCAGTAAGAGTGAATGTCTATTGAAGTAGTTTAAGACCGCTGTGTTATACTACCTTATTGTTGTTGTTCTGTGCCTTGTTGTTTCTAACGTATGGCAACCCTAAGGAGACCCTATCACGGGTTTCCCTGAGATTGAAAGTGTGTGATTTGCCTAAGGCCTCTGAATCGGTTTCCACAGCCAAGTGGGGATTTGAAAACTAGTCTCCAGAGTCATAATCCAATGCTCAAACAAATACTGTATATCACATTTGCTTCTTCTTGAGGAAGTAATTCTCACTGAATGCATGCCCCAGTCAGACACTGAGTTCATCAAGATAGGCTTTGTTAGTTTTTCTGAAACCAATATAATACCACTGAGTCACATCTCAAAGGTAGGCCTCCTCTGTGGCATCATTCTGGAATACTCAATGTCATCTGACAGTCAGACAATATATTCACCTTTAAACACCTCCTGAAAACGTGCCTGTTTATGCAACTGTTCCCTGGCTGATAATAACTGTTTTCTTGTGTGTGTGTGTGTTATTGTTGGAGGGTATTAAAGTATTGATTATCATTTAAATTGTCTGTAAGCTATTTTATATTTTTTATATATTGCATCAGATAGATTTTTATGTATATCAGTTAGAGACTTTATTATATCAATTGGTATACAAATAGACAGTGTGTGAGAGAGAGACAGATAGATCAAACACAGCGGTATTTCTGAGTAATCTTGTGGAGGGTTGCACTATAGAGCTGTGATATGTCCTGACTTTAAAAATTCTCTCGGATCTGCAACTTCTGAAGCAAACACTAATCAGATCAACAGCCAGAGAAAATATCCTTCTATGTACCTTTCTCAGATGCACCACCATGGCTAGATCTGCGATCGCTTAACAGGGCTTTCGCATTTTGTATTTGAGTTGTAAGGCAGGAGGAAGGTTCTTTGTAGGAAGCAGGATTTTTCTCCGATTTCTTCAGAAGTGGGTGAAGGAGCTCTTCTTTTGTTTCTTGTTCCTTGGCCTTTTTGTCCTGCAGATTAAGAAATACAAAAAAAAATAATTGAAGTTTTTAAAAAAAACACAGCTGGAGTAAAAACAACATTTTTAGCAGCATTTAGCATTTGAAATGGAAAGCATCAAGTCAATGGATGCAAGCCCGTCCTACAAGTAAATGTGTGTGCGTGTATGTGTGTATGTATAATACACACACATATATACACAGGCACACTCCTGAATATTTCAGAATCATATAGGTCATTGCTTAATTTTAAATGGAGTTCAAACTAGGTGCAACAGCAGCATACTCATGACTCAGAATCAGAGCTTAGAAAAAAAATACTTTTTGAAATTGCAATCCCCTCACAGGAAAAGTAACTTTTCCAAACTGTCCAAAAACAGGTGGCCAGCAGTTCCTTAAAAATCAGGGAGTCAAACAGAACATGAACCAAAGCGCAGAATGTACAATTGTTTTTTTCCTGATCTAAAACAGAATTAAAGTCTCTGTTAAACCTGAATCAGATCAGAACCAGAGAAAAGGAAAGAATCATGTAATCTATTCAGAATAAGGGTTTGGACAAAACACTAAATGTGGTACACCCAGTGGTTTCACCAAAATCAGAAGAGGGATAAGTACATAAAATGAAACCAATATCTGACAGGAGATGTACATCGGAAATTTCTGCAAGCTTTTGTCCTTGCTTCTCTTGAATGGCTGGACCTGGGTAAGATTAAGCAGGGACAGAGTTGGAGGCCTACTTCTTCATAGCAATAGGCGTTTGATCAACCAGTTAAAACATGAATATACATCCCTTCAATGATGATAAATAAACAAAGAAGCAAACAAACAAACAAAATTCTTTATCTCCCTTGTTTTATTTAATCATCTGAAAAATGTACCATCTAAAAATTAATAAATGGGAGTGATTACTTTGGTACTGTTTATTAAGTTTTTCCCTTCTACTGATGCCCTTGCTGTGCATTTAATGCACTGTCCAATTTAAACCTTGTCTGCAACAATTTTAGATATAGAGTGCACCTGCGTTTTACGCGAGCGTGGTATACGCAGCTTTCAGCATATGCTGAAAGCCACACCGGAAAAGACCCTCTCGCGCCCCGGAAAAGTAATGGAGCGGGCGCCTCTGGCGCGCACTCACAACCACGCAACCGTGTGCCACAGTCAGGAGTCCCATTATTTCTAATGGGGCTCCAGCACATGCGGATTTCCCCTTACATGGAGGGATCCGGAACAGATCCCCACATAAGGGGAGGTATACAGTTGGCCCTCCATTTTTGCAGGGGATCCAGGTAGATCACATCTATGCGGTAATGTACCAGACAATAATATTTCACCCTGCCTAGGTCTTGTCTTGACAGTGCCCATGTATAATACAGTATGTTAATGTGATCATCATCATCATCATCATCTATTTCTTTATTTAGCCCTTTCCACCAAAGGGTGGAACATCAAACAAATACAGTGAGAGACAAAGACAACAAAGCATAACACTATAAATATACATAAAAGCTTCAACGTTCCACCAGCCACAAACCACCCCAGCATCCTCAGCTTAATCTGCAGAAACAGAGAGAAAGATCTTTAACCCATTTACAAAAATGAGTGAGATCTTCCCTCAGCCAGAAGTCAAAAAGAAGACCATTCCACAGATGTGGAGCCAGATCTTGAAACTCTTACAGACATGACAGAGCTTTGTATGTAGATCATAAATTCCTAGATGGTACATACCATGCTAGGCCAGCTGCCATGTACTGGGAGAGATTAGCGCACAGAGCCCTGGCACTTTTTGTAGTGAGGTTCAGATACCCAAATGCAACTTTCTGCAGCCATTTGGATCTGTAACTTACACTATAAATTGCTTCATTTCAGATGCTGTTGCACCATGCAGCAGTTTTAAAAGGCATCAGTTGCAATGGGACAACACTGGGCCACCTCACCATATCTTTACTAAGAGGTAATTCTGTTTATATTTTAATTGTCTCTCCCAACACTATCAAACCACTGTCAGAGGTTTTAGCATCAAATTTTGCAAGAGGCGAACATTTTGGAACAGTCATAACTTATTTATAATATGACTTATTTATGTATAACTTATTTATAAGTTAGAGTTACATAAATAACTAAAAGCCTGAAGCCACAAAATGCTTTAGCCTCGCATTCCAGTTTTGTCTCCATCCTTTTTGGCTTCTTTTTCATTCCTCACCCTCTGTCTTTTCAACTTCCCACTTTTAAACCTACTGCCCATTTTGCCCCACTTCCTTTAACCATCATTCAAGACTCCTTGTTTATTTGTTAATGAAGCAGAGACAAAGGAGGGGTTCTAGCTAAGTTCTGAAGCACAAGCTTTGCATACAGAAAGTTCCTGTTCAATTCCTGGCACTTCCAGGTAGAATCATAGAGTTGGAAGAAATCTCAAAGGCCATTCAGTCCAACCCCTTGCCATGCAGGAAGACACATTCAGAGCACTCTTAATAGGTGGCCATGTGGCCTCTGTTTAAAAACCTCAAAAGAAGGAGACTTTACCATTCTCCAAGGTAGAGCCAAAAAAACAGCGCTATCTTTTTTTCAGTGAGAGTAAGAGTTGAGTGGCTGCCCAGAACAAACTGGTACCAGCCAGCCACTATTCTACACCAAGTAAAATGCAGTTTGTTTTAGGAGGCATGAGACAGTGGCCATGTGGATGGGACCTGGTGGCCACTTGTCTCTCAAAAGTAAGGAGAAGCTGTCCATTGTAGTGATGTTGACCAATGGATGCAGTTAGTGGCAATGTCAGGTGGAAGCCAAATAGCCTGTACCAGGATGCCAGGAATTCAAAGGGATGAAGGTCAAGTCTAGTATCCAAGACATAAGAACGACTTCCCCCCCTAATACTCAATATTTTAAGATAATGGTGGAAAAATAAGGCTACCATCTGTAGGGCCCCATGAAGCAGACTTTCCTGCTAGACACTCATGAGCAAAATTAGGAACAGCCTATCACATATTTGGTACTGTTTCTCAATTTACCACTTTATGTAAACCTACCATGTCTAGTTCTGAGTAATGGCAGTGTTCCAGAAGCCCTGGAGGAGGCTTGGTCTGGGTACTAGTTTGTCATGAGAGACTATTCAAGTGATCAAATGGTAAAGCCTGGACAGAACTCTTCTGTCCATTTTCCTCCAGATTATAGAAATGGTATTGAAGAATTTTCCGCACAGCGCTGCAGAACCCTAGGAGATGTCTGCCTGCATCTCCATGGTAACACACTGATGCGTTTTCGTGTATCTCTTATGTTCAGAATAGCTCTTTGCAAGTGGATGTCTGCAGCTGCAAGCTAGACTGAAAGGGCTGTTTTGTCTGTAATGGCTGAAGAACACTGAGGAAGTGTCTCCTTTTTGCATGTCTATGTCAAATGGAAGACTCTAGGGGCCCTGAAAGCATGCCAGCAGCATGTGTTAGCCAGTACTGATGATAAAGTTTGTTCCTAAGGCAAAATGGGAGGTAGAATGGCATCAGAATATTTTAAAGGCACAATTTCAATGATTAATGATGTGTTTTATGCTGACATGGACACTTGTCTGTCTTTGTAAAGACAAAACAAATACATGCAAAAAAAAAAATTAAGGCAGAGTATCTAATTTCTAAGATAGTTGTTTTTTTAAAAAAATATACCAACATTCTCACAGTCAACACTATTGAATATTACAGTAAGCAGTCTAAAGTTGAAATCTATAATATAAGTGCTGCAACTGTCAGATGAATGTTTATGTTTCAGGAACAGGAAAAGTGATACTAAGCTGCTTGCCTTCAAGAACAGAAAAGGAGGAAGATGCCTGCCTTTTGAGATTGTTGCTAGAGGAAAAAACATGGTTTTTGGTATCTAAGCAACGCAGAATCTCAGGTTGCCTTCTAAAGGAAAAGATCTCTCATTTCAAGTAGCTTGACAGTTCATATGACCATGGTAGTTCATAATTTTTCAGGTCTTTTACCTTGTTACTTCTGTAACTGAAAGGTGACTTCTCCCCTTACCAATATAGAATGATGACTAAGAATTATTTTTATGAGTTAAATATACTGACTACCTTCCCGTTATCTCATTTGTTAAATCTCAGGATAAACTTTTCTCTGGTTTACAATCCTTTTCTCAAATAAAAGTTTGCACAATCATCTCTGATTCACTATATATTAGTTTTCATCTATGGATAGTTCCTTCTCTAGGAGGCCAGAACAGTACTAAGTCTGATCTGAGCTAAACCCAATAATCCATACTAAAGAGCTAAATTATGGCTCTTGTAGTAATGCCCTCTTGATGTCTTTTGCTATTTTCTGTCTTCACCTAATTTCCTTTTCAGTTCCTTTGTCTCTGGAATTCTCTTTCAGATGACATTTGCATGGTCCCATTGCTTTTTGCATTTGAAAAAGAGTTTCACAGTGTAAACTTGGAAGTGTCCAATTGAGATAATGGGACTGTTCATTCTACACTTGTTCTACATTCTACATATTTATGTATCTCTTCCTTCCTTTTGGAACTATTTCATTCCTCTTTCTTTTCCGCTTGGATGTTCAGTTTTTCCTTTTGCTCAGCGGTCTGTACCACAAAATTATGAGACTGATCTTTCATTCCTCCCTCAACACCTTACAGATCTCCAAATGTCAGGCCTAAATCCAACTGCTAGTCAAAGTTAGAATAGACTTACTGAATAGTAGGTCAACACCTATGTAAATGCAATTGCTTCAATATTAGCAAATGTATGTACTTTCTAATTGCCTGTTGGTTTATGGTGACTTCATGAATTTCACAATTTTTCCTAAGCCATGAATATGCAGAGGTGGTTTGTCATTGCCTTCCTTTGAATATAGCCTTCACCTATTTCCTGGCAGTCTTCTATCCAAGTACTAACTAGGCCTGACCCTGTTTAGCTTCTGAGATCAGGCAGGATCTGAGGCCAAAATCCAATAATTATGCTAATGGAGAGTAACTCTTTTCCAGTGTAGGTAAGCTGGTGGCTGGAGGAGTGATGGCTTCTTCTCCCCTCTATAGATCTAGGCAACTGGAGCTCTGTTTCCCCTTCCCCTGCCACTGTTTGGCTGCAGATGGTGCCCAAGGCTATCCTTGTAGAGGAGGAGAGGCAGCCATCACCCTCCTAGATAAGGCTAGAAGGTGCTTCTTTGGTCCCGAGTACACAAAAGCTGCTGTTCCCAAGTACACCACCAAAGTCAGTCAGTAGGCTGAGAAAAATGAGCTATGCCTGGGAGCTCTAGTATTGGGCAGGCAGGTACAGGATACCAGCTTCTGCAACAGCCTTAAATGTACTCACACTGGCATAAAGAGATTACGCCAGCATAAGGCACCTACAGAATTGAATCCTGAATGTGCTTATACTTCTCTCTTGTGCATAGATGGTACAGTGTGGCTCCAGCTTCAAAAACACAAGAAGACTCAAAGTGGAGTACTGAACAATAAATTCCAAGAATTACAGCAGTGTTCCAGATATTTTTCTTTTTCTTCTTTTTTTTTCCTGGGGGAAACGGCATCCTCCACAAAAAAGACAGCTGGTGGCTTCCAAGAGGAATCATGTGTAGAGGATTTTTCCCACCAGCTATGTTACACCAGTATCAGAATCTTCCTATCTTGTTCCCTTGATAGATATAACATACAAGGAATGGGCTTCATCACTATAGAATCTATGATTGGAAATAATTTAATATAGCTGTAAATGGAAAATACCATCCTCAAACAGGCACATGAATATGTTAATTTTTAAAGAAAAAGATAACCAACAGAATTCATATTTATACCTATAAATCCTTCAGTTTTTAAAAACAAGAGGACTAGTAGTGCACATTGCATGAGAATCTAAGTCTTTCTTTTTACTAATACATTCAGCATATGTTTGCAAACAGGGAAGATTTCCTTTCATGCCCCACCCTCAAAAAGCGACCCCATTCACATGAAACCTTGATGTGTTTTAGCAGTGAGTCGCTCGATAGTTTTTTTCCACATAGCCATACTTCATTAATGTTCTGGGAATGGGTTTATTTTTCTGCTCTTCGTAGAATCAAAATCCTGTCTGCTGTAATCATAGTCAGTGAAAATATCCAAATTCTGCCTAGCTCTAACTAGATGTTGCTAGAGATTTACCTCATAAGATTCCTTGTTTGATTTGTATTTCTCTATCCGACATATCTGGTTCATGTACACATTATCAGGAATGTCAGTCTTCTGGAAGGATTAAAAAATGCAAATGTAAGATATTTGTGGGGAAATGATAACAAATTGGTTAAAAATAGAACTGAAACAATCAAATGCATGGCATTATATGGGCAACACATCTTTTAATCATTTTTCTTCAGAGATTACTTAGAAATTGCAGACTTATGGAGAGACACATTCTATTTGAATCCAACCCCATTACAAAAGGCTCCTTCAGTGAACTTTTGTGTTCATCCTAATCGTGCAATGTCACCCACATAACTACCTTAATGGAATTATCTTTAAGTGTTCTTTATATGTGTTTTTCTGTTAACTCATATCCTAAGCCTGTTTGAAAATGTTTTTGTTGTTGCTGATAGTGTTCTTTGTAGAATTGAAATACAAAAGTGTAAAAAATAAAATTATATATAAAAAAGAAATTACTGTACACAAATAGGCAATTGCACAGCAAATATAACTTATTTTTATTACTCATTAAAGTAATTTTCCACAGATAAAACAGAAGCCAATCAGATGGGGAGGAGATGCCAGAGACAAAACGCATCCAGTAGCTCCATTAATTCTGCTATTCCATTAGAGCTTGTATATCATGTGGCCTTATCAACAGCAAACATGATATATGAATAGTTTTGCCAAGCTTTCTGCTCTTACAAAGGTTTGTGGAAAGTTCTTGGCTAATTCCCCCCCCTTCAGTTCTATGGTGCTGCTACCTGAGCTTGTACAAAAAGAATTACCACTCATGATGCTGGTGTAAAATTCCCTACCTTACTCAAAATGGCAAAATGGGCCCAAGTACATGTACTCACTATCTTTCCCCAATTGCTTGCTCATACACTGCCACAGCAATTGTTTCAGTGAAGAAAATTAAATCACTATTACATACTGTAACGTCCACAGATGTCAATGCAAAAAAATGAATACAGTGTGCCCTTTCTTTACACAGGGAATCCGTTCTGGACCACCACCATCCACGTAAAAGAAAAAACGTGTAAGCTTAAGCCCCATTGGAAATAATGGGGCTCATGCCTGTTGTGCGGTACTGCGTTTGTGCCGCAGTCACACGCCCCATCTTCTGGAGTGCACAAGGCTTTTTTCTGGCGCAGCTTCCAGTGTATGCTGGAAGTTGTGTATGATGCACCCACGTATGACGCGGGTGCACTGTACTAACAATGAGATAGATAATCTATGATGAAACAAAAACATATAATAAAGATTTATTGCATAAGGTCACAGAAGAGAACTCATTGTTTAAAGGATAATCATTATAGGCTAGAAGAGACAACCAAGGTCAAGAAATACTCAACCCATATCAATAAAAATTTCAATATCTTTTAATGTTTCAGCCTTTAAACTAATGAGCAAAAAATTAATGAGCAAAAAACAGACATGCTAGGATCTTTGCTTTGACCTGTGCTTAATTCCCAGATCTATTCATTTTTGTTGTTCTTTATCTACAACAACATAGTTGAACAGTTTTAGGATACACTGACTTTGTTTCTAAATGATGAAGCTTGAAATCCTAAGCATACTTACTTGGAAGTAGTGCACATTATAATACCCAGTGAAGCCTTCTTAACTCAGCCGTTTACTATTACAGAGATTAACTCTACTTTCTACTTGGGAAATCAATGCCCACTCAAAGCCATACTTACTCTAAGACTGGCCAAATACCGCTCCAGCTTCTTATTAAGCAAGACATAGATGGCAAGAGTGTGGCAAGCCCTGTTAGAGAGGACAGTATTGATCACATCACTGTTCTTATAGCCAAGCTTTTCAGTCATGTAGAGCAGCACATTTTGGCTTATGTCTTCTAGGTGAATTCTACATAAAGAGAAATGACAACATATTATTTTTGCTATTTGCACAACCTGACATTTGATTTTAAATACCAAATTATTCCCTGCCCCCACAGTTCAAACAATTATGGCTTATCTATTTGGAAAACACCATATTGGAAAAATTATGCAAATCTGGATCTTCACATTTTATTGCAGGGGTTGGAATCAGGCAGCCCTCCATATATTACTGGACTGAAACGCCCCAGTCTTTCCCATCACTGATTACAGTGACTAGGGCAAGTAGGACTTGCAGTCCTATAGCAATGAAGGGCTAGATGATTCCCACCCCTTTTATATTGCTATGCATGGTGTGTGTGTGTGTGTGTGTCTAATGCATATTCATGCAATGTGAAATACCATGTGTGACATTCTGCATATGGCACCCTTCTTCCCCTGTTTGCAAATGATATCTTTTGTATAGAAAATTGATAGCATCTGAAGGCCCAGAGAACAAAGAGGATTTTGACCCTCATGCCATCTTCTACCAAACCTAGTAAACAGTTATTTTAATCTTGGAGCTCATTTACTTTTACACACTTTTGTTAGCTGAAAGCAACCTATCGTTAATTTCCTTGTAATCACAATAACTTCTATATCCATCACAAGAAAATCTGAACTAGCAGCTTAGAAAGGTACCAGCCTCCTCTCTTGTATTAATATCCATCCATGTGTTGCATAACCCTCATTACCATAGTAACTAGCACCTCACAATTATTAAAGGTTTTTATCCTCACAGAACCCGCTCTAAGGTTGGGAAATAACCTCCTCCACATTGCAAGGCTGGGACAAAGGAATTGAGCAAATAATGTTGACTTGCTTGGAGTCACACCAAAGATCTGGGACTGGTCCAGGAATGGATCACATTACAATTCTTAGGGGGTAATATAATACAATGCATACATATAGAAACATGACTGTGCACACCCCAACATTCCAATGTATGAGAGACCACTTAAAAAACAGCTGAGCTTGGGCAAAGTTACATTTTGGACTCCAGCTCCCAGAACTCTGCAGATAGTACATGTCAAAAAATAACTTTCCCAAGCTCTGGAAATAGACAAATGTTTTCCAAGCCTGTAAATGCTTAGGCAATTCAGAATGGACATGAAGGGAATGTGCCCATTATGGGGCCTTATGATACGTTTGTAGGGTCAAGAATGTAGCACTGCCATTTGTTACCTTGTACTAAGAAACTTTTTAGAAAGCACAGCTTCTATAGTCATTCAAACAGCCCTTGGCAGTTTGTGCAACTCCAATGACTTTGGCACACTTTTATCATTTTAGTTGGGGTAACATGCAGAAATGCCTTCTAGCACAATTTGTTTTTGGCATATTACCTGTTTGGATATATGACATTATTCAGTGGTTTGCCATTCTCATTAAGCCAACGATTTGCTAAAGCCTGTTGGATATTTGGCCTCTTTGCAGGATCTGGTTCTAGCAGAGATCGTAGGAAGTTTACAGCAGCTGCAAAGACATTGAAAGCAAAGGGGAAAGTGTCAAATACTTTGCAACTTGATTCTGTATTTAGTAAATGAGTAATTACACAAAAGTAAGCTTACCAACAATGTGAAAACTACTAGTATTATCCCCAGATCTTTTAGTTATGATATAATTTTCCAATTTAGAAAAGCACACTGATCCATTCCAGGAGTGTGAGGTGCATAACCTGCGGATTGTGACTGCTCAGTTCAGCTAACATAAACTGAATAAGTAGCTTCATCTTATCAAACATAGTATCATCAGAGAACAGAACTGGCAAAACCTCCTCTGAGTATTCTTTGCCTAAGAAAACCCTATGAAATTCATGGGGATAAGTCAACAGGAACTTGAAGCCATATATATATATATATACACACACACACACACACACACACACACACACACACACACACACACACAC
>NC_056524.1:64979477-65027071 GCF_019175285.1 Sceloporus undulatus | reverse complement strand
CACCACCACCACCACCACCATCGAATCATCATCATCACCATCATCAATTCCAAGGATCTCCAGAAATTGAATCAAGATCTGTCAGAATATTTGCAGCAAGGTGTTCTAACATTCAATTGGTTAACAAAAAGTATAACTCATCCTACATAGATTAGGCTGCTGAAATGAAGGTGTGGAAAGAATGGCAGCAGCTTGGTAGAACCAAAATAAATTTTCTGAACTCAGTTCAGTTTTGGCATTAAAAACAAATTTCAAGGCTTAGAATATGCTGAGCAGCAACCATATACACACGGGCATTATTTTCTAGACTGGAATCAAAATGCAGTACCAAGCCTTACCCTCTCTGTCATCACTTTCCCCACCTGATGATTGACAAATCTAAAGAAAATAGGTTCCAGTTTATGAGGATTCCTTCCAAGGCAGATGCTGTAAAATCAGGGTTTTTACTTGTGTGGAGAGACTCTCCACAAGAACATGTGTTGTTGATACAGGTATATATGTTTAGCACTTAAACTGAGAATCTAGCAATTTCTTCCATGACTTAAAGGAGGGTCTCAAAGTCCTGTCCTGAAAGTATTGTTGTTTTTTACATTAAATATATCAAGCAAGCTTTCAAAACGCCACTGGATTCTTTATCATGCGAAGGTGTTAAAAATTATACAGGGGAATTTTAAAAAATGATGATGGAGTCACAGGTTTACATTTTGTCAAGTTGTTGTTTTTGTAGAAATGTAGGCCTGTGACTCTAACATCGTCACTTATTTTCCCTCCAGTATAATTTTTCCTGAAGGGAAAAAAACTCTCAGAAGGGCTGTGATCTCTAAATTCACTGGCATAAATTCTACTCTTTAGGCTATCAGTTCAGTGTGTGCTGCACCTTAAACCAGTGAGGCATTGCAATGAGCATTATAACTGCTTTTTACTTTTCCTGTCACTTGTACCAGAACAGTCACCATGTGCAACTGTGTGAGTGGCCCATCTGGTCCATTCACTGGTGACTGGAGGAAACATTTAAAAACAGTGCCAACTTTTTTTTTTCTTTGTTTGGATGAGTTCCACAGCAAGTGTTTAGAAAACGTGACAGTAGCAATACTTCCCTTCTGCTATGAAGAACATTAATCCAAAGTGGCAGGTTTCATATATTTCTGAACCTCACGTGTAAGGGGACTTACAAGGAAGGGATGGAACTGTCTGAACAGCCTGTAATTTTCCTTTATTGAAAGAGAAGATGAATTTGCTTTTGAAAGGCTACTATTTGCAGTTGCATTCTCATCCAATGGTCTCATAACAATGCAAGGGTATTCCTGTAGCCATCAAACAAATATGTCAGGAAAAGGAAATATGTACTCATGTTTCTCAGCAGATCAGGAGAGTGGGGAAAGAAAGTGTTTTCTCTAATAAATCAGGGTTAGACGCTCTTTCTGCAGCATGGCATCTGCACTAAACATCCTGTAGGAATAATATTTCTGCCAAACTGGGGCTGGACAGTTTCCACTTTATGGAATTTAGGATGTCAAAGAGAGATTAACACACAGGGACCTACAAATAACCCCCCCCCCCCTCCGGTATTGTATTGTTGTGTATAAACTGTAAGAATTCTTTTTGATCTGTGAGAAACCAAGAGGATTCTCAGGTCTAAAACTAGAACTGTCACCATACAAAATGCTGCAAACTGGAGCTAATTACAAGGAACTTATAACTCTCTTGTGGAAAAAGCTTCAGTGGCTAACAGTTTACTTCTAGGCATAATTCAGAGTGATTGTTATTATCTATAAAGCCCTATATAATTCAGGTTCAGACTATCTGAAAGACAGTATACCACTATATGAAGTGGCTCGAGTCTTGAGGTCCTAGGAAGAGAGTTTTCTCTTAATCCTAGCACTATCATAAATAGCAATGTCTGGTGAGGACACACTAGATGACCTTATCAATGAGTTGCTCCCATGCTGTGAATTTTCTTCTATGGGAGGTCAAGCTGGCTCCCTCTCTGCTCTCTTTTCACAAGCAGGTAAAGACCATTTTTTAATTTATTTAAACAGACAGTTGATGATTAATTATTGCACAGAAGTGTCTTTGTGGGGGGGGGGGAATAAAGAGAAATACAGCATGGATCAGAAATACAGATGTGCACAAAGCATCTGAGAAACACCCATTTAGTAAGATTCATTTTAATTAATTATGGCAATGAAGAGAATAAAATGAATGATTGCCCACTTAACTGGGACTCAATACCACAATGTCCTATGGAAACCAAATTGGGCTAAAAATTGTTTTGTTTTTTTAAAGTAAACAATCTGTCACAAGTCATCGACCCTGGTGCACCTCACCATGTTAAAGCATATCTCAGTTATTGCTGACACAAGAGACTTAGGCACTGTACAGGTGGGCAGATACGGCACCCCCGTCATGTGCTAGGGGTTGGCCGAGAATGCAGCATCCATACTGGCCTCACCCCTAGCACGTGACGAGGGTGTCAAAATGGCGGCACCCTGTATACATGGGTGCCACCATTTTGGCATAACAGCTGCATCGCGTCCAAATGGCGCGGCATGGCCGTTACGTCTTGGCGCCACTGAAGGGTGCTTGTGGCGCCCTTTCAGCGGCGCCGAAAGGAGCTCCAAAACAGAGCTCCTTTTGTGCCATGTATTGCTGGCGTGGCCTTTACATGGCCGCGCCAGTGATACTGAAGAGAAAGGGGCCAAGCGGCCCCTTTCTCTGTCTCCCCGCCGCTGTTGGGGTGTCCTTGGGGCATGGAGCCCCAAGGACACCCCTTTCCAGGCCGCAGAGAAGTGGCATTTTGCCACTTGCCTGAGGCCTGGGAAAGCGCTGGATCGGGCCTCTGGGGCTGCCGCTGTGGCAGCTCAGGCCCCGATCCATTGGGGAAAGGGGCGGGTGCAGGCCGCCCCTTAGTTACATCATTTATCCCAACCTTAACCATGCAAACAAAATCAGGAGCTATATACATCACAAAGAATATTGTGTGACTTATTACCAGCCCTATATTTCTGTATCATTGGGTCATAATTTGCTGTCCTTTCAGAGGCAACACCAGTAACAAAGGCACAGTCATTCTTTCCTTTTCATTTATTCCTCTTTCTTACACTGTAATCTTTCTCTGTTTCTTTTCAGTTAACCAGTTACATGTACTTAAACCTCTCCTATCCACTTTTGTTAAAAACATTTTCCTTCTTTTTTCCCCACTGTTGTTTCACATTTTGAACTTCTCACTCTTCTGGTATTTCTTCCACTTGCCACAGTTCTATTGTTCTTATAATGAATTTAGAGAATCCCAGGGGGCCAAAATTTATCTTGGCCAGCTGTTTATTGTATTCTTATTTCTCTTTTACCTATCACTTCAAACATTCTTGAGTAGCTTGTTACTTTTTCTCAGCCTCATCTATTTCCTGTCAAGCTTAATGCTGGTGCCTATTTGTGGGTCTCCTGTATCTTGTTCTGTTCTCTATGCAAGTGTTTAAACTTATTATATCTCCTGAAACTTATGACATATTATCTCTTTCCTTTTCTTTTTGCATCATTACCTCCAATTCCCTCTCACTCTGAGATCCTTTAACTTGGTATTGTTGCCTTTTGGAAACTTCCTCAGTCCCTGCAGTGGCTCTTCCAACTGGTATACATAATTTGCAAAAAGATATATCCTTTATACAAAATTTCTATGACAACAGATTACTCTTCATAGCCTTATTCCACACTGTGGGATTTATATATGGAATTAGCTACTTTACACTTTATAGCTAGTGCATGGTTGTTAATGTAATTTGCTTTCAAGCTGACTTTGACTTAGGGCATGAGTCTATGTTCCTATGAATGAAAGCTCACAAGAGCCCTGGTTATCAATTTTCCTGCTCAGGTCTTGCAAACTCAGGCTTCTTTGATTAAACCAATCCTCCTATAATGAATTCTTCCTCTTTTCCTACTGCCTTCCACTTTACTGAGCATTATCATTTTTTCCAAGGAGTCATGTTGTTTCATGATGTGCCCAAAAGATGACAGCCACGGTTAGTTATCTTCAGTTCTGGTTAGGGGTCAGGCTTGATTCGCTCTTGGATCCATTCATTTGTTATTTTAGAGGTCCATGGTATCCACAGAACTCTCTCGCAGCACATTTCAAATGACTTGATTTTCTTCACTGTCTGCCAAAAACCTTCACTCAGAGAATTTGGTTTTCATAAGCTATGTGATCCACCAGATAACATATAATAGTGGGAACCATGTGAGCTAGCAGATGTTGTCAGACTGCAACTCCCAACATGCCTCATCATCTATTCTAGCTAGGAATGCTAGGAGTTGCAGTCCAACAAGATCCGGAAGTCTGCATGGTTCCCACCCCTAATCTACATGGAAACCAAGGAAAACTATAGGCTAGAGGAAGAGGTACAGACTTAAATGGGATCAAATGTGCTAACCTAAAATCTGCAGGAGGCTATATTTGAATACTGCCTCCTGCAGCTCAGCTCAATTGCTGAATAAGGAATGCAGAAAATTCCCACCTACATATGCCTCTAACATACTTGTTACATGAAGGCCCAGCATACAGTCGGGCCCTTCTTATACACAGATTTTTTATACACGGATTCAAGCATACACGGTTTGAAAACGTTCAAAAAAGGTATACATTTAAAATATCAAACCTTGATTTTCCATTTTTTATAAAGGACAGCATTTTGCTATGTCGTTATATTTAATGGGACTTGAGCATCCACAGATTTTGTTATACACAAACCTCAGCGTATAACAAGGGTCTACTGTAGTATGCTGCATACTATGTCTGTATAAAACAAGTTAACACTCACTTTGGCAGCTAAGAATAATTGTAGCCTAGCTTCGTAAGACATCCCCCCTTAACCAAATTTGATATACAATGCATAACATTTCTGTACTATCAATTATACATACATTATTCAAGGTTTATAAATGCTAACATTTCATTTAATTCTCCATGGAACTGGATTAAAGGACTACACACTCACACATTATTCCGATACCATTATTCAGAGGTGATTGTTGAGGTACAACCAACTACACTGCCACAATTACTCTGTGGCATATGTATCCTGAATACAGTTCTGCACCATAAGCAGTGAGGAAGAGAGGTATAAAAATAAGATGGGTATACACTGAAACTCTAGGGCTCTGCACAACCAACCCTTCTGGAGGCATTCCACTAACTCTTACTTCATTTTCCTGTTCCAGATGGAATACATCTGAAACTCAACACTCATGAAAAAGAGAAACCATGAATTAGTCTGAGGTTACAGCCAAGTTCTACAATTTTGGAGTCCATCCCATCTAAAATCAATAACAGAGTCCCTATATTTCCTAAAAGGCTTTGTGGAAAGCCTTCTTAAAGAATGAGGTCTGTGGTTGCAATCCTATACTCTCCTAGGGCGGAGTAGGCTGCACAGAACACGAGACCTGCTTCTGAGGAGATAAGCATGGCACTTACAACTCTGAATTTCATGTCAGTTGAAAACTGTAACTATTTCCAGATAAAATTACCAGTTGAGAAATAAATCAGGCAACTGGCTATCTGAAATAATATCACATAATGCTTCCTGAATATTTTTCTGACCCACAAAATGTGGGCTGCTTGCATTTGTCAAAATCTCCTGGGTTGGGATGTACTGTAATCTAAAAAATTACCATGCAGTGTATGGGCAGGATTGTTTCTCAGTAATAGAGTTCATGACTGCATCTCTCTGGTCATCTCCAGGATCTCTTTCACACTGCACAGTTATAGCACTTTGATACCACTATAACAGCCATGGTGACATTCTACAGAATCCTAGGATTTGTAATTTGGTAAGATGCTAGAATTTTTGAGCAGAGAATTCTAAATACCTCACAAAACTACAAATCCCAGAATACTACAGGATGTAGCCATGGCAGATAAAGTGATATCAAAGTGCTATAATTATGTAGTGTAGAAGAAAGGGAAGAATAGGGGAGAGTGTAGCATCATTCCTTGAGATCCTCTGATTTAGATAACTATTAGGAGCCTAGCCATCTGTTTTCAGAATTCAAGGTTCAGAAATAATGCATGTGAGAGGATGGCTACTGTCTCTGTTGCTTTTGGGTATCCTGGAAACACTTCACTGGACAATGTGGAAAATGTGCTGGTGAACTAGCCAGATTTTGTGCCTGATCCAGCAGATCTCTTCTTATGCCTGTCCATGGAGCAGTAGATTCTGCTTCCTGGCCTTAAAAGCCCCAGGTTCCAACAAAGGCTAAGGAACAGAAATCCCTTAAACAGGGCACTGGAACTGTATAGTCTGGATTTGGGTATAATAGTCAAAACTTTCCGCTGTATATCTTGGCACACATAGACGAGACAGGTAACTGCTGAACGACTGCATGGAATGCAAAAGCTAAGTATCATATTAGCTCCCTGCTTCACATTTGCCTAGTTCTTCACAATTTCTCATGGTGGCCTCTGCTATGTTGGCTCCATCCTGCATTTGGTTTGGCCTCTGCTTCTCCTACTCCCTGGGCCATGTCAACCCAATACAGAATTCACTTGCCTCAGTGCAGAAGTCACATGCTACAAATGTGTGAAAGGAAAGGAGAAGGTGTAAAGCTCACCCTAGCTGACACTATGGAAACAAGCTTAACACCTGCACATGCTTGTGAAAAGAAGTGTGTGGCGGGGTACAAACCGCCGCTTTGCGGCGCTCCCCCGCCGCCGCCATTTGCTCCGTGCAGGAGCCGCAGCAGCCAAACCGCGCGACTCCCGCGCGGAGCAAAAAAGAAGCTCCATTTCGGAGCTTCTTTCTGCGGTGCATCTATGAAGTCGCGAGGCGCCTGGCGCGGACTCGCGACGTCATAGGCGCTGCGACACGTCTGGACACTGTGCGTCCAGTACGTAAAGATGGCGGCGCCCATGTAGAAGGGGCGCCGCCATCTTGTACGTATAGGATACGTACTAGGGTTAGGGGGGTGCGGAAGCACCGCCCCTTCCTAACCCTAGTACGGAAGCACCGCCCCTTCCTAACCCTAATCCTATACGTACTAAATGGCGGTGTGTATCCCGCCTGTATGTGCACTAGGACATACATTTCATGGTGCAGTCCACCAATTGAGTTTGCAAAGTGCTATTGTCTTCAGAGAATCAAACAAAGAAAAGATTTTCACCACAAATTTAAAGGCTTATTTAATGCAGCAGCCTGGAAAGCTTGGAGCAGTATTTCTATTGCCTATTGATGCAAGTCCAAAGAAAGAAATATCATCTTAAATTACTGTTTGAAGAGTCAGTGAATGTGCAGTCACTGAATGTGTTGCTTTAAATCAAGTCTTGATACACAGAATTATGTAACATGGCATAAAGGCTAGCATCTTTAGGTCTGCACCATTAACTCTCTATCTTTGCAAAATGCAGAAGTCACATCTTCAGCACAGTACTATCAGCATATCAAACAAGTAGAAATGATGTTAACTGTATAGGATCTGAATACCTGCAAAACAATCTGATTCTCACACACTTCCACACTATTGGTCTTAATCTTTTTGGGGGATGAGAGGGAAAACCTTCTGATATTAATTCATTAGTCCATCCACCAAGGTCCACCACAAAAATCAAACATGCAACTTTCTGTTTACTGCATTGAATCACTGAAACTAAGATGTGTGTGTAAACATTTGAATACCTAGGATGGTCTAATTATCACAGTGCTCACACAGAAAAAGAACAGAGTCAAATTAATTCTAAACAACTTCCTACAAAGTACACAATTAATGATCCATTAAAAAGCAGGTTGATCAACATATGGCTCCAAACTGCTAATCCACATTTTGCTACACCAAACAAGACAACCGAAGCAAATTTTATGGTTTGTTTTAGATGCAATCTCATCTTAATCTGCTGTTCCACTACTAAAATTCAGCATTTAATGGAGAGACTGGTCATATCCAACTGTTACAAGAGTACACCCACTGAAGCAATGTGGTTTATATAAGTTATGATTTACCATTCAGCAACTGATTCAATAGGCAAAAGCTGGGATTATCAATTGGATTTTGGCTATAGTGCCTCATTCAGCTAACTAACATAAACAATGTCAGGCTCTAAAAGAGAAGCTTTGCCTAATTCTCCCCAGCCCAAAAGACAGTGATTAATGTTTAGGAATGTGTAAGAAGAAAGGATTTAATAATACCTAACAGCAATATGATTTATTATTGCTTCAAATGTGTGAAAGCAAGAGGAGGAAGGTTTCCTTAGGTCTTGGGCATGGAAGAAAAAAAAACACATCATTTTGTAATAATCCATTTCTGCAGTTAGCCGAGTCAAATGATTTTTCAAGTATCTTGGCTGCAATTGTACCCAGGGGAAAATGCCACTGGAGTCAATCGGATTTACTCCTGAGCAAATTCGCTGTACAGAGAAAGACCTCAACCTTCTGATAGCTTAAAAGAAAAAATTAGAAATTACAGGCCAAATATATTCATTCCACAAATTCATTAAAAGGTTTGCCCAGAGGAAACAAAAGTTGTGATGCACAGTATCAAATATGACGCTTGTGGTGATTAAAAACTATGTGTGTAATATAAGTGATAGCATTATTTACCTGTGGATAGCTGAGTAGGGAAAGGATTCATTTCTTTGTCTACCATTTTCTGATACAACGCTCTCAAACTGAATGGCTCCACAGTAAAGGGCAGCGTTCCAGTCAGCATTGCATACATATTCACACCACTGTAAAAGAAGAGGAGTGGGGGGAAACAGTTAAGCAACCAGTTCCACTAAAAAACCCATGAGTCAAGACATGCAAATAATACACATTAGGTTTATCAGTCAATATCTATTGATTGTGGAACACATTAGAATAATAGAATCATAGAGTTGGAAGAGACCGCAAGGGCCATCCAGTCCAACCCCATTCTGCCATACAGGAAATCTAAATCAAAGTATCCCCGACAGATGGCCATCCAGCCTCTGTTTGAAGACCTCCAAGGAAGGAGACTGCACTACACTCTGAGGGAGTGTGTTCCACTGTCGAACAGCCCTTACTGTCAGGAAGTTCCTCCTAATGTTGAGGTTGAATCTGTTTTCCTGTAGCTTGCATCCATTGTTCCGGGTCCTAGTCTCTGGAGCAGCAGAAAACAAGCTTGCTCCCTCTTCAATATGACATCCCTTCAAATATTTAAACAGGCTATCATATCACCTCTTAGCTTTCTCTTTTCTAGGCTAAACAACCCCAGCTCCCTAAATCTTTCGTCATAGGACATGGTTTCCAGATCCTTCACCATTTTGGTCGCCCTCCTTTGGACGTGCTCCAGTTTCTCGATGTCCTTTTTGAATTGTGGTGCCCAGAACTGGACACAATATTCCAGGTGGGGCCTGACCAGAGCAGAATAGAGTGGCACTATTACTTCCCTTGATCTAGACACTATACTTCTACTGATGCAGCCTAAAATCACATTGGCTTTGTTAGCTGCCGCATTGCACTGTTGACTCATGTTCAATTTGTGGTCTACTTGGACTCCTAGATCCCTTTCACATGTAGTCTACTTAAGCCAGGTGTCACCCATCCTATATCTGTTCATTTCATTTTTCCGCCCTAAGTGCTGTACCTTATATTTCTCTGTGTTGAAATTCATTTTGTTAGCTTTGGCCCAATCATCTGGTCCTGGAGATTTACATTCGTTCAGATTAACCAGATATTCCTGTACTGTATCTTTACTTATTCTGTGCTGAAATTCCCCCTATTCTGTCTTCTATGCCATTATCCTCAGGTTGAGCACCTTTTGCCTTCAGAAGACTGAAGCAAAGAAGGTATTGAGTAATTCTGCCTTTTCTCTGTCCCCTGTTAGCATTTTGCCATCTTCTTCACGCAGTGGTCCTACCATTTCCTTCTTCTTCCTTTTGCTGTGGACATATCCAAAAAAGCCCTTTTTGTTGTTCTTAATGTCTCTAGCAAGCCTGAGTTCATTCTGCGTTTTAGCTTTTCTGACTTTACTCCTACGCAGGCTAACTATTTGTTTGAATTCCTCTTTGGTGATTTCCCCATTTTTCCATTTTTTATACATTAGAAAATATGAAGCTATCACTGGTCCTACACTGGCTGTAACCCACCAATGTCTACTACTGGCTGGACTGGAGCATGACTTTGGCGCGGCTTCCTGACTCTTAGGACACATGCATAATTTAAACAGCATACCTCCAAAGTGACTCTAAGCAGCCTTATTTTGACCTGTCTGTACAGGGCCAAAGACACAACCTGAAATTTTTTGCATGCAAGACAAAAAGCTCCACTACTGAGCCATCACCCATTTCTATAGGAATCAAGAAAAGTTGCTTTCTCTTTAATGGTTAGAAACAACAACAACAATAACAACAATAATGATAATAATGTAATAATGTAGTACATTAATAAGGAATGAGATGCCTAAATAATAATAATAATAATAATAATAATAATAATAATAATAATGATTTGTATTTTCCCACCTCTCCCAGATGGATTGAGGCAGGATTACAGTCTGTTAAAAACCATACATCAATAATAATATATATATAAATATGATTCTATGGTTCTAAATACCCTGATCTTGGAAGTTAAGCAGGGATAACTGTGGTCAATATTTGGATAGGAGAATGCCAAGAAATATCAGGTGCTATTACATTATATTTCAGAGGAAAGAAATGACAAGCCACTTCTGACTATTCCTGAAATTCACAGGACTGTTGTAAGTCTGTAGGCAAGTTGGAGACACACACACACACACATTAAGGAGAAATGCCCTGTTTCCTTGCAACAATACTAGTTATGCACTGTTTGTAAAAATAAATAATAATTTGATGCTGCCATTTTGTACATGATCAACATTATTTTGAATCATCCATCTACAGGAAAGACTTCAAGGCTGGTCTACCGAAACAATCACAGAACATGAGTGCTGTTCTGCTGAACAGTTCCAAAGCATTATGCCAGTTTTAAATCATTAAGAAAAAACTTGCAGGGATACATCAGGGCTTCTATACTTATTAAACATGAAAGCCACCTTGGATCCCATTTTGAAAGAAAGGCAGGTATAAATGTAATAAATAAATAAATAAATAGTAAAATAATAAATAAATTAAGCATTAAAGCACTCATTAAAAAGAAGTTTAAAATATGAGAAAAAGTACAGGTACAGCTAATTGCAGTGCGCACCCACTGCGACCATGCAAGGTGCAAATGATTTATATCATTTCTTGTTACAGATGTGTGAAAATTTGCCTTAAAGGTGAGAAAAGCACTCCTGAAACTCCTTTCCATATCACAATCAGAGTCTGGAAATTTTATTTTTTAACTATAGTTCCCAGAAACACCAGAGAACATGGTTGGGAGATTCTGGGAGCATCCACTCTCCAAAGTAACCAATGTGCAGTCCTATTCTGCAACATTCTATGGCCAGCAGTGACATAGTCCTGAGCGCTAGCAGTTTATCATTATAAGTGAGACTTTCTCTGTGCAGAAAAATAACAGAGTGGAGGAAGGAACAGAGGCTAAACTACTGTGAGCTAGGGTGGTCAACCAGAAATTTGATGACTGCTCCAGATATCAGACCTAGGACAGATGAGCTTGGTTAAGACCAGCTGACATCTTATTTCCCCAGTGTTGTGGGACTATACAGTGAGATACATAATCTAGGCCTAAGGTCTTAGAAAGTATCAAGACATGTGTTAAGAGGAAGGAAAGTATATTTTACAGGGAACAATGTAGTATAGTTTTAGTGCAAACATATGCAATTATTCTTCTGAAATATCTCCCTTGGTTTCTCTCCATAAATGATCTACAAAGGAAGAAGCTATCCAAATTTACCATAATATTAACAATAGATCATTTATTACATCTTTTAAAAAATGTCTGTCATCTGTATAAGTCTTCAGAGATGCTTCTTAAATCTGTTTCTAGCACAAATATCTTTTAAGAGCCCTGGTGGCACAGTGTTTGAATGTCTGTACTGCAGCCACTCACTCACAAACCACAAGGTTGTGAGTTCAATACCAGCTGGGGCTCAGGATCGACTCAGTCTGACATCCTTTCAAAGTCGCTAAAGTAAATACCCAGCTTATTGGGGGCAATTAACTTACACACTGTAAACCACTTAGGGAGTGCTTAAGTGCACTGATAAGCAGTATAGAAATGTACTTGCTATCTCATCACATAAGATTTCAAACATTTTTTTACTCTTTATCTTAAAAGAGTCAAAGGAATAAGCTGTAAATTAGATCTCATTTTGCTTGGAAATGGCAAAAGCTACGTACACAACCTGGAAATCAAGAGTGGTGTCATCTGCTACATAATACAAGAGAGGGGGAAAGCGAAAGAATTGTGAAAGGACTGGTTCAAGAAATTACTTGAAAATGGGATAATGTCTGCACATAGGGACCACATAGAAAGTTCACTCACACCACACTGTGTCCTTACATCAAGCAGTTGCAAAACTGCAAATAATCAACTGCGCTGTAAGATACTGAAGCCTATAATATAGTAATCCTTTTAGATGAACATGAGTCAAAAGTTAATTGGTGGAAGATGTCATTGCTTGAGAAGGTAAAAGGCCAATACTTAAGAAGAGAACATTCTTTATATTCTTGTCAGAGTCAGAGCTCCAGCTTACTTTGGATGGGTGACCCTATGTAACAGCAACCAATTAAAGAGAGGTATGGCAGGTTCACCTTGGATTTTCCAACAAGACAGTTATAGCAAATTGGGCTCCAACATATATAGCTCCCAAACCTAAATGCTTGCCACCACCTCATCAACTCCACCATGACCACCTTGAAGAATAAAACTCCTATCTGGTCCAACTGCAGTGAGATCAATGGAATTAACTTCACTGTATCAGACATGGCATTGTGAACATTTTTTAACAGACATTTAGCGACTCAGCTTCCTTTTCTTGTGGTCCAATACATTCTTGTGAAATTTTAATGTCACTTCCTACAAATACAAATTATTTCCCAAATTTCTTCACATCAAGCACCAAATGTCTCTAATTTGCTTCACACCACTATGAATACCAAATCTTGGGTAGTGCTGTAGTGGTAAATTTTAAGATGCAGAGACACGTCATGACAGCCCCTGTACCCACGCCCCTGAGAACAGCCTAAAGGTTCAGGCAGCTGTACTGATCCTTTCCAACAAGTCAGTTCTAACATGTTCATTTTCACCAGAACATTGAAAACCATGACAAGACATTTCAGTAATTTAAAATTTTAGTTGAGCATTTAGAAATACACTATAGGCATCCAAAGAAAAGAGGCAGATAAAATTACCAAGGGAATGCAACAACAGCAAATGTAAGAGTTCTATGTGTGGATGGTTTTCCATGTCTCATTCTCTGCAATGCTAGAAATTTGCAGACTGCAGAAAAAATTCATTGGGGGAGTAGAACTCTGATTGAGGGGTGTGATACCTTTGTTCTCCCTCTCAGTAGCTATACCCTGCAAAATACTTGCCATTCTAACAAGGATAGCTCATAAAAATATTTTTTTGCTAGGAACTCTCTCCTCCACCATTCCCTGCAAAAAGCTACTGTGAAATTTGCAACTAAGTTCAGAGTGAAAAGACCACCTTGAGGAGATGCCAGGTAATATTATGCCTAATAATAATAATAATAATAATAATAATAATCATCATCATCATCATCATCCTGTATTTTGATACTGTGGACCCTGGCTCCACTTTATTGGTGGCTTGTAGTATGAGCAGGAGGTGATGTCTCAACCTATGAGTTCAAGATAAGGAGTCCTTCCACAGGCTGCTTCACAACATCACTGGTCCAGGATACCTTTTGCTCCTGCTTTCCAGGTACTGACAGTGTATACTTTTAGAATTCTGATGGCTAAAGTAAAGGATATACCCTATACCAGGGATGGGCAAAGTGTGGATATTTGGGGGCAAAAATGTTTTTGAGCCTTCCACAGTTGCCACCAGATGCAACTTTTGAGGCACTTTGGAGAGTAGACTGTATCATCATATATTTAAAGTGTTCTTAGTATATGTTGAAGTTATTTCAGTGCTGAGAATTATAATGACTAGCACAGTAATCCATTTTTTTCTTTATTAGCATCTTCTATTGAAAACTTTGTGCAGCTGCTTACATAAAGGACAAAAAAAGTGTAAAAGAAAAGAAACACATAGCTTTTCAATAATAGTAACTCACATGGACCAAACATCTATTTTGGGACCATATTTTTTCCTTGCAAGAAGTTCAGGTGCTGCGTAGGCTGGACTGCCACACTGTGTGCTGAATGGATCAGTGTATCCCAAGATACTTGCACAGTTGCTCAAGCCAAAATCTGTAAAAATAAAATAAAATAAACAGACCTTTAAGCACTACACTTGAGAAGAAGAACAACCTCCCAAAATTACCCTTTGCTGCCATCAGCATGATTTGATTTATCCACTTAAAAGCTCTGCTGAGTTTAGTTGAGATTTTCTGTAAAAAAAAAATATATCAAAAAACAACCACCTTGATATTTTAAAATATATGACACATGCAGATCTTGCTGTGTTTGTTGTACCTTTTCATTGTACACCCCTTCCAGAGTTATTTAACATGAAAATCAGTATTAAAAGCTTCTCAAATAAATAACATAGATGTGGGGGGAGTGTAAATAGGGCAAGAAATTTAAATAATCCCTAAGAGGAAAGATTACAACATGAGTTCAAATATCTAAGCTGAGGTATATAAAACAGTATGCTCCCTGATATAAAAACAATCCAGTTAGAGCAATGGAACTTCATTTCTTCCATCTCACTTTGCACCCCTTAAGAGATGACTGATAACCATTTCTCTGGAATAGGATTATCGCTATGCGGCTACATGGAATTGGGGGATCACTCCTTTTTACTTCTGTTACATTCCAATATTCTACCAGTGGAAATTCTGTGTTGGATCCCATTTGTGATACAACACATCTATGTGAGAGAGTGGACTCTTAAGGGCACAATTTGATTTTCTTGAACACATTTTGTCTCAGATGTTACTTCTACTGTCAGTTAAGATGGTCTAGAGGGATATCAATGCAGGCAAAAGCCATCCCCGTTTTTGACCATATGGGGGACCAGGCACAAAGGACAGTAAAAGACAGGAAATAAAATTGTAAACACATTAGCAGCAACAAAATAATGTCTATTGAGATCCAGGCTATCTGTCCTGTGCAAGGCTATCTGTTCCTTTCTTAGGCAGAGAACATCTTTTTTGCTTTTTTTGATCTCTGCCTAAGAAAGCAATGGTGCTAAATTTAATTAACAAAACTAGTTGGGTGAATATTTAACCGTCTCTTATCCATGGGCAGTGTGCCTGATCCAGATAAGATCCCCACATGCTCCTTTTTGAATAAATTATAAAATCTTCTGGAACTAGATGAAAAGTATTTGACATCTCAGGCAGCTAGACTCTAAATCAAACTCAAAATAAACAAAGATAAAATCTGGGATTTTCTACCTTTAATCCTTCAAATACCCAATACCATTTAAGCAGTTTGTGAGCAGTCTCATGCAGACCTTTGTATAATTCATTGATTTTCTCATTCATTAATTTTCTGGACTAATTTTCAATGGTTTTCATCACCTTTGAGGTGATGAAGCTTGAAGCAACAGTCTTTGCCTGCATATCCAGACTCACTGCTGTTAGAAAATGTGTAGGCACAGAATTAAATACATAAACAGATGTTCTTGTAAGGGGAGTATTTTCCTTTCAATGCCCACAACTAGTATTAATGGGAGTTACAAACAGATAGTGAAAGAAGATGACTAATCTATAGTGTCTGCAGAAGTTGGATGCAGAGTGAGATGAATGCAGCTGAGAGACAGCGCATGCAATCAAGGGGCCATTGACAAATTATAGAACATCTCCGCAGCCAAACTCTAATTCTAATTTTGCAGATGAATATGCAGAGTTTACAGCATGAGACCTTTTGCCTCGTGTTGTGTGAGTAAGCTCCAAGTGGCTAAGGCACAGGGGGAAGCCAGGGCTTGGAACTGAAGCTCTCAACTTCACGCAAAATGAAAAAGCCAAGGACAATGGTAGACACTACAAGTAGCAGCCTTTTCTCCTTTTCTTCAAATTATAAACATTCTGTACAGCAAAAAGGTGACATGAACACCGTGATTTCACAAGACACTGTTAATATTTTGTATTTTCTTTGTGATGTCTTTCTGTTGATGTTTTACACAATGAAATACTGGCATTTTACCATTCCTTGAGATGCTGTGTTTCTACAGGTTAAGGCCAGACACCACATTTATCAGTGGCAAAAATGATGACAGAAAAGACACATTCTAAAGATTATATCCCTGGTATAGGAAAACAGGAATCCACCACTCTGCTCTAATGACAATCATATTTCTGGGACCTATCACTCAAAATTAAACAATAGCAATTTATCACGTGACTTACTGTATTCTTTTCTTGAATATTTACATTAGCATCACTTCTAAAAATGGTTCTTATTACCCTAGATTTGAGAGCCAGTGTCATGTAGTAGTTTGAATGTTGGACTAGGATTCCAAGGATCAGGGTTCAAATCACTGCTTGGCTATGGAAACCGACTGAGTGACTTTGGGCACATTATACTCTCTCAGCCACTCTGAATAAATCTTACCCCCCCCCCAAAAAAAAAAAACCTGTGATGGTGTTGCCTTAGAGCACATTATCATTGAGGGCACAAAACAACAGCATCCTAGTTTTATTAGGAAGCAAACCTAAGTTGACTAATTCCAAAGTGACATGTTGAGGACTGGACACTACCTGTCAGTATTCATTTGAAAAGACAGTTAACACCATCTTTACCACTTTTACCACATTTCCAAAAAAAGCACCCTTATATATTTTTTTCACATGGAGTTTTGTGGCAATTCAGAAGCTTCCTTAGATTATATTATTGGAAGAAATACAGGCATTAACAGTTTTAAAGGACTTTCATACCAATAAGTTTGATATTGTTGTCTTCATCCAGCAAGAGATTTTCTATCTTCAAATCTCTGAAACATATAAACATAGATCATGAGGACATGAACAAAATTCAGAGATATCACTGGGTTAGTCTGGAATATCAGTCTGGAAATAGATCTTGCAGCACCTTTAGAACAATTACTCTCAAAGTTGCTGCAAGATCCCTTTGCAAGAGGACAGTGGTCACACACACCCATTTACGTCCTCCCATACAACATACAGAATCCTTAGTAATGTTTTTTGTACTAATGATACTCATTTTGTGCTAATAGCAATAGTTGTGACATAAACAAAATTAAATGTAAACCTTTAAATTATAATATCATATGCAGAACCTAAATGCATTTAAATATACATCGTTTCATGTGGTTAAAGTGAATGTTTGGTAAGATGTGATGTTTTTACAGAATTTTTAAAAAACGCTTCAGATGTAGTTGGACTAGAATGCCCAGCAGGCTTCATCACTAGTTATGCTTGATAGGACTGATGGGAACTGTAGCCCCACATCATCTGGAAGGTCATAAATTGCCTGCCCCAGTATAAGTGAAAGACAGAAAATGGCTCACTGACTTTGAAACAAAATTTACAATATTTATGACCTTGTGCAGTTCAGACAGATTCCTTAGGCAGCTCAGCGGATCCAAAGCCAGCTTTACATTTCAAAAGGAAGCATTTCTCAGCACTGCAGATTTCATAAATACTGCACCAGCCGAGCCTACTTGCTTTTGATATCAGTAGACTGTAAGCTTCAAGAGCTCAAGTAATGGATGCCATGAGACAAGCTCTACAATGTCCCAAATAACTACATTACAGTCTTTCCAATATTTTGTTATTGTTTCATTGTAATCCATAATCACTGTAATGTTCAAAATACTTTACAATGTTTGTCTCTTCCATCTTTATAACAGCACACCTGAGAATGTGTTAATGATAAATTCTGGAGTATGGGGTGCTGCAAAATAACTTCAAATTATTTTGCTGCCTTGCTGGCATGCTGTTTTATGTAGAGAGGAGGATAACCATAGCCCAAACTAGATGTGCAACTATGTGCACCTTAGCATTCACTGTGATATAGTTTTAAAAATATATATCAATATAAAATGAAAAATATACAAGTAGCATCAGTAGGAGGGCAGGAATGATCATTACTGAGATCAAAAGGGGGGGGGGTTAACTTCTTCTTCAGTCCTGCATAAAATCTTGAGCTCCTACTGCAATCCTGATTAAAACTGCCCACCTGAAACTGCTATTTGCCCCTTGGAACACAGCATTGGCACAAAAGGAAAAATTCTTTCCAATGCAAATATCAGTTTTGGGAGAGATATTTTCTCCAGTAGGATTAAATTTCTATACATGACAAACCTGATCATTATCAGCCCACCTCCCATTGCTTGTGTTGCAAAAATGCAAAATGGCTCCCTAGTGCTGTTTGTATTGTTTCCAAAAAATGACACACTCAGTACAAAGACACATTTAATATCACATCTAGATCAGCTCTGTTTCTTCTCCCAAGTGTTTTCTCCCTTTCGCCTCTTTCTTGCTGTTCCATGAAACTGAGTGGAACAAAGAAAAGGCCTGCGTGAACTTTTCATTGAATTCATTGCATGAATTGGACTGGGGCTCCAGGAGACTGGGCTTTGAATCTGCACTCAGCAATAGAAACGCACTGGGTGATCTTGGGAAAGTCACCCTCACTCAGCATCAGAGGAAGGTAATGACAAACCCTCCTCTGAACAAATCTTGCCAAGGAAAATCCTGCCCTCTGAACAAATCCTGCCACCATAAATAAGAAACTACTTGAAGGCACATTATTGCAACAATATAGCCCAGTTCATATTTCTGCAAATGAAATAATAAAAGATAACTGCTGCCTATTAAGGATACCTGCTCTTGCTCCTCTGTGACTAAGGACTTTATCACACGGGAGGTAAATACCCTCATCCCATGATTAAATCACCATTCATTCCTGTTAATAACATGATTGGGGGGGGATTATCACACCCCCTTGTGCTTCTCTCATTCTTGTCCTGTTTGTTAAGAGTAATGGAAGCATCATTTGATATTAATGGAAACTCCCATTAATACCAAATGATGCCTACATTACTCTTTACAAATGGGACAAGAATGGGAGAAATGCACGGGTTGTGATAATCGTCCCTCCAATCGTGCTATTAACAGGATTTAATGGCGATTTAATCATGGGAGGAGGATGCTTGCCTCCTCTGTGTGATAGTCTCCTGTGACCTAGACGTCATGAGGAGACCTCTGACTTCTAAAGAGAACCAAAATTTTGATCTTGGATGTGGAGCAACACCCACAAAGATTTATTTTGTAGTAAGGACTACAAGACTGGTAAGGAAAGGCCAGCCTGGAGGCAGAGTTGGGGTGTGGTGTCCACATGATGCATGCCCTGACTCCACCCCCAGGCTGGCATGATGCTGAATGCCACACCACGGCGCTCCTCTGGAGTTTGAGACTGCTTTAACTGCTCTGGCTCAATGCTAGGGAATTCTGGGAACTGTTGTTTTATGAGACATTTAGCCTTCTCAGACAGAGAGCTCTGGTGCCACAATTAACTACAATTCCCAGGTTCCCTAGCACTGACTAGGGCAGTTAAAGTGGTCTCAAACTGGACTATTTCTGCAGTGTGTTTTGGACCCTCTCCCAAAGCCTAAAGCCAGCTCAAAATGGATCTAGATAATCCATTTTATCTAAGAATATTTGCAACTAAGAAGCCATCAAATGTTCCATTTAAAGTGAAAAATGTCACTATTAACAGTGCAGTGCGATAGGGGCATTTATTTCTAGGGAATGATCTGGGCCAGATGCTTGAGCCTCCATATTTCTCTTGAACTAGGGAGCCTTTCCTCCAGCTCCCTTCTGCAATGGATCCAACTTAACTGGTAGAACAGAAGGAGGGCTCAGCTAGTCATTGGCATCCACTTGACTCCTCCATAGGTAAGTCTGTTTCTTTTTCAGATGAAGAAGAACTTTCAAGGATGGCATGACCAGCTCAGAAAGGAATGCTACTGAGTAGTGAGGGAGATGGGATCATAACTATCCACTGCAATTCTGCCTCACTGCCCCTTCCTCCAGTCTCACCTGCTGCTATACAGAGATCCCAGCTGGACAGACGTGGGAGAGAACAGATTAGGACTGAAAGCATATTTTTCCCTAATAGACCAGCCTCTAAAAATGCTATTATACTGTTACACTCTGTTATCACTTGCAGCTATAAGGTTATGGGCAAATTATATGGCCCACCATAATTTGTTTACAGAAAACATGGCATAGCATTTTTGTTTTGAACAGCTGTGCAGAGGTTCCACTAATCTGCCTAAAATATGCTGATGACATATTCCTAACCTGGACCTATGGAGAAGATTCATTCAAGATCAGAATTTTGTTAAGATTTATCCTTCTACAAACTTGATGAAAGAGCGCTGTACCACGCATGTACATTTTTATACCACTGTCACCTCCAGACCATTCTATTCAGTAATGATCCTTAACCTTTTTTGGTGTCATTTCAGAACCTTTCAGAACCTGATGGACTCCATAGAAAAATGTACTTAAATACAATTTTCAAACTAACAGGAGGGAAATTGAAAGGGGGAGGGAATCATTTTTGCCCCTAGTTCCCAAGAACTCTAAATCCATTTATGGGCTCCCCAGAGGTCCATGGGGCACAAATTTATAAGCCCTACCATACCAGAAGCCAAGAAGAGCATATCCATATGTGAAATGCAGAGCCTGAATCCAAACCAGTGGTTCCTGTGGTTAATTTGCCACTACCAGAGGTCCTAATGAAGAAAATATAGTTTGTAACCAGCTGGGAAAGGCTGTTTTGCAACAGGCACACCACAAGAGGTAATGTGTGGGTAATCTTCCATGCCATTTTACACACAGGGAACAACGGCTGAAATACAGCAGCTTGCCCAAGGCCACTAAGTAATTCCACGGCTGAGCAGCATTCAGATTTTGGCCTCCCAGAGCTGAGAACAATGAGAGCTAGCAAAACATAGAAACACACTATACATTTCCCACCTTCCAAAACAGTGCTAGTGATCTTAATACCAAAGTTCAAGAAGGTGATACACATCTATTTTCACAATGAAAGAAAAAGTGGAAAAAACAGATACACAGGAAGCTGTCTTTGCTACTGGTACATTATTAAATTCCTTTCTTTGACAGCCTGACAGTAATTGCACTGAATAGGATTGAATTTAGTTAAAATTACTTTAAAAGGGTTGTTGAGAATTTCCTGTGGGAAGCTATTGCAAGCACCAAGGCTTTTGCTTCATTGTCTTTTGTTGTCCTTACTCCCTTAAGAAGCTTAATAATCATCTTGTTTTTGACAGCATGAAGGTCTGTGTAAATAACTTCTAAAAAGAGAACACTTCACTATATATTGCCATTTGGAATTGTTTTCTTCTGTCACAGAAAGAGACAATGATTGCTAGTGAATTCAGATGTGAGCTTGCTTCAATGGCTTCAGCAACCAACCAGCCATATTCTAGTGCAGGGGTAGGCAACCTTTTTGAGCCGGGGGCCGGGTTGCTGTCCCTCAGACAACTGGGGGGCCGAAGCCAAAAAATAAATAATTGAATAATTTTAAAAAAATTTAAATAAATAAAGAAACCAGGACAAATGTAGGACAACATTTTCAAATGGTGGACACTTTTTTTAAAAAGTGGAGGACATGCAAAAAAAATTGCTGATTTTTTAAAAAATGTTAATATAAATGCATGTTTCTGAGGCGTCTATAGACAATTGCCCCCCTTGCCCCTGTGTGCGAGAGGCCAAAGGCCCCGGCGGCAATCGGCGGCAGGACCGGGCTGGGGCCGGTCCCAATGCCTCGCCGGGCCACATCCGGCCCACGGGCCGCAGGCTGCCTACCCCTGTTCTAGTGTTTATAGGTAGTTTCAAAATTATAATCATTCATCTCACCAAGGGAGGATTGGCATCAGAAATGTCTAGTGGGCAGCAGGTGTTTGGGGCAATAAAAGTATGTTTTATATATATATACTATATTCTTAAAACAGAGATTCTCAGAATTTACTGCTGTAAACTTCATTAAAGGAGAAAATTCATCTATTTCCCTTGAGGTTATGATGACAAAGCAAATACAGACAGACTGATAGTCTTCACAATGTAAAAAGAGAGCTATCAATACAAAGGAGTTGGGGGAGGGAGCACATACACACCTTGCATGCCATGGAGTTCAGTCCTATGCAAGATTCAATGGGACTTAATTCCAGGTAAATGTGCAAACACTGCAGGTTTACTGTTTAATGAAGGACACAATGAAAGCCAATTGTTTGTGAATAAAAAAATCACTTTAATGACCTTTAGCAATATCATTAAAAATAATGAAAAGTTGTTGATACCCTCCTCCAAATGGTTGGTTATATTGAGTGGGTTACAAAGCCAAGTGCTTTGACACTTTGAATATCAGAACAGGTTGCAAACAACGGGTTGGGATGCCATACTGCATACACAGAAGCCAAGCTAAATCAAACAATGAAGCCAAACTAGAACTGGCAAACATTTTCATTTTTTTCTTTTAAAAGCTACAGGTCAATACTTTTTCTATTGCCTGTAGAGGTTTGTTGTTCAACAGATAAATGTTGAGAACTGAAAAAGTTAAGCACCTCCTCCACTTTTCCATTTCAAGTTGTAGGTAATTGGCATCAATTTATGTACAAGGTATAGGTGAGGACCCTAGATTATTTGCTGTTATTACTTGCTGTCAAGTTGACTTTGACTTATGGCAACCCTATGAATGAGACCTCCACGAGTCTTGATTATCAGTTGCTCTGCTCAGGTTTTGCAAACTCAGGTGTGCTTGATTGAATCAATCCACCTGTAATGCCACCTTCTTTTTCCTGCTGTCTTCCACTTTACTGAGTCTTACTGACTTTTCCAGAAAGTCATGTCATCTTGCATTATGTCCAAATTACAATTGCCTCAGTTTGGTACTCTTGGCTTCTAGAGAGAGTTCAGGCCTCATTTGCTCTAGGACTCATTTATTTATCTTTTTGGAAGTTCACGGTAGTGGAAGAACTCTCCTCCACAATCACATTTCAAATGTGTTGATTTCTTCCTGTCAGCCTTCTTCACTGTGCAGCTATCACACTCATATATAGAAAATGGAAACATTGTTGCATGGATGATTCTGACTTTAGTATCTACCATTACATCTTAAGAACTTTTCCCTTATCAGATTATATTGAGCAACTTTTTGCGCTATATCAGGGCCATGCCAACCACGTTGCAGATGCTTGGAAATGCAGAACACTCTGTCCACTGTGAAAACTGTGAGATATCAAGAACTGTGGGATATCAAGCAGCTTTCAGGGGTGATATTCAGATCATGTAGCTTATGAAGTGAAGGAAGTTTTGATTTAAGGTAATTGGGTCTAATGGAGAGGGTTTTCTACCAATACTGTTAAGTGACAGAAAGCCATGCTATGAGCTTTTATGTGCATGCCCTGACAGAAAGGCCAAAGAAACAGCAATACTCTGAGCAGAACAGCTGGAAACCACTGCCTTTTGGGGACTCCTTCTCTTGAGCTTATACCATCTTATATTTTCATAAGGCAGAAAGATTTCCTCACCTGATTGAATTCATGACCAAAAATTGTCCAAAACTTACCATTCACAATTGCTTTCAGTATTTACTAACACAATACTTGTTGATTAGGCAATGACCTTTATCACGCTTTCCTCTCACTATAATGGCCTACCAAATTTATCATGCAGGGACAAAAAAATTGCACTTGTGCTAATAACTCTGATTTTGTCATTGTTGTTAGGAAACTAAATTCTAGCCAATGATTTATGCGCACTGTGCCCCCCTCCCACAACTTCTTGTTGAACTAGCTCAGTGATCGCAAGAACATGCTCTAAGAGATGCAGTAGCTAGCAATTCCAGCCCACACCAGACCTATGCTTTGTTTATCATGAACAGAGAATTCAAACACGTACAGAGCACAGATGTAGTGTGAGTGCTGTTATTTTTAGAGAGGTTTTAAAATAACTTCATTGCCAACTGCACGTAAAGCAAGAATAAACTGTGTTTTTCCAAAATGCTTCCAAAAGCATTTCTCCAGCTAATTTAAATCAATTGGGCACATATGTGAGAAAGAGCTATTTATGAGCACTATCTTAACCCTACGACCCAGTGGTGGGAAGCAATGGGATGTTACTGCCCCACACTGAACAGCATAATTATAACACTATATCAAATACAGTCATACATTATCAAATCAAATCTCCTATAAATAATATATTTACCTATATGCAATGACTATTATTAGTTTATTGATTTGTATAATATATTAATATATGCAAAGCTAAAAATCCAATTGATTAGTTAGGGACTCTTATCTTCACCACTCACTTCTTAAAAATGTATTAAAAATGGATGCCGATTTGCTACGAAGTTGTCCTCCTATGTTTCTCCTCTCATTATGTGAAAATAGCTGACTAGTTTTTCGGCAAGTGCAACTGACCATGTTCTATTAAGATACCAGGAAAATGAGAAGCCTTGGACATTTTCCCCTCTTGAAGACTCTACAAGGACTGCCAGCATAACACAATCTCTCATCTATCCTTAGTATGTAATGAAAAAAGTAATAAAGATTATTTTACAGCTACTGTTTGTCCAGTTATTTTATTTAGCTATTTAATTTGTTCTTGTTGATGATGATGTGTGCCTTCAAGTCATTTCCAGCTTATGATGACCCTAAGGTGAACCTGTTGTGGGATTTTCTTGGCAATATTTGTTTGGAGGAAGTTTGCCATTGCCTTCCCCTGAGGCTGAGAGCACATAACTTGCCCAACATCACCCAATGGGTTCCATGCTTGAGCAGGGAACTGAACCTGCCATTTAATTACTTCATGCCCAAAAGATTAAACCTTGGTTTGGGCAGAAAATCAGCATATATACCTTCTCCAGCACCTATCAGATACATCAGTATTAAAAGCTAAACTTTAGACTACATGGTGAGTTGGTGTTTCTACAAAGAATTCCAACTGCTGGGGCAATATCTGGTCTCAAAGTTCTGACTAGGTACAGCAGCTTCCTTGTGATAGTTCTGTATTGGATATTAGGTAGAACCTCACTATGTTCATATTCCTAATGTTACTGTTTTAAAGCTCTGCTGTTAGCACCATTGCATAATACAAGAAATAGTGAAGAAAGGCCATAATATTATTTTACCTGTGGACCACCCCTGCACGATGTAGATGCTCAACAGCTAGAATAAGCTGCCAGATATATTTGCGTGCTTCATGTTCCTCCAGTCTCTTTTTCTCATAGATTTTGTGCATCAGGTTGCCTCCTGGGCATAGCTCCATGACAAGATAGTAACTATTTTCTGTTTCCAAGATATCCAGGAGCTGAGCAATGTTAGGGTGTCGGATCATTTGTTGGATATGACCCTCCCGCCTCAGATTCTTGGTGACATAGGTGTCCTTTTTGGCTCTCTTCTTGTCAATAACTTTCACTGCCACCTGAAAAGAATGAAAAACATGCCATTTTAATATTTTTAGCCAGATTGCTTAAAATAAAACACTAAGGCATATTTTTACAATAATACAATACTGGAAGACAGGCATTAGGAGCTGAGAAGGAATGAAGTACATCCACCTGCCTATCTACAATACAGTGAGCCCTTTATATGCAGGGGATCCACTTTGGTTTCCCCCCCTACATGTTTGACAAAAAAGCAGGACCTCAAATCCCATTTGTTTCATTAGCTGCACGCTCCTGCGCACATGCCATTGTAACAAACGGGGCTTGCAGACTGCATAAACTTAAAGCCGTGGATGGCAAGCCCGTGTATGGAGTGTGTGAGCTGTACAGACTTATTTCTAATTTCCTTCTCTGTTTCTAGCCAATAAAACATAAATATAAGACAGGAGTTCTAATCTTCTAATGAGGCACCTTAATACATTTCTAGATATTCTGGCCAATTTTTTTTCTGGAAACTATATGGCATCACACTTGTGTGCTACAATAAGTACATTATCCCTTCATGGAGAGATTGGAAGTAACATCTTAGAAGCAATGTGTGGGTGTAAATGGCTTCCATTATGCCTTTGAATCATGGTGATCCCTTGAATTTCATAGGATTTTCTTAGACAAAGAATACACAAGAGGTGATTTGCTATTGCCTTCCCTTGAAATATAGCCTACAAAAGTGGTGGTCCTCAGACCAGCCAATGGCTGGTTCCTGAGCCATTGGCTGTTAGTTTCTGGAAAGTTTCCAGAAAAGAAACAATAGTAGCCAGTGGGCACAAATTTACACACAGGGGACAAAATAAATGCCATTCTCCCACATCAGAGAGCTGAGAAGTTCTGGCCTACAGCACCTGGTATTCCTTGGTTGTCACCCATCCAGCTCCTAACCAGGCCTGACCCCTGCTTAGCTGTCAATATCAGAAAGAATCTGGGGCTTTCAGGGTATTTAAGCAGTTGTAGAAATAATGTAGGTAATTGCAAAGAGGTGGAGAGGGGTCTAATAAACTCTTAATAATGTTACATTTCAAAAGGAACATGTCAAGTAGGAGTGGGACTATGGTACTAATATAAAGAGCAATGGTTGTTGTATTTCCAAGATACATTTTTAAAGATATTTCACTCATTCATCTAAAGGTTTCTTTCCCATCAAAAGTAAAAAAAATCCAAAAAGTCATAAGTAAATGCACCTTCTTGTTGTATGGCTTTAGTCATTTCCAATTTACAGCAAACCTAAGGTTCTATCCTGGCGTTTTTTCATCAAGGTTTATTCAGATAAAGTTTACTATTGCATTCCTCTTAGGCTGTTAGTGTGTGTAATGGCACTGGATTACTTACTAAACAACACAACAAGTAATGTGAATCAACAACCTTTTAAAAAATACCTTTGCAAGCTCTGCCACCATGTAGTGCCAATTTAAGTAAGGCCTATGTTTTGTTGTATATCCTACCTTCCTGCTATTTATGAATCAAGCAGGACAGCTCATCGACTATGAATACAGCCAATGATTAAAATAAACTTCCAATTAATAACAAAAAATACAATATAGTAAAAATAGTGACAGATTTAGGAGATAAAACTGAACACTAGGAAAAAATATTTATCCAGTAAAACAGATGCATATTTGACAAGAAAGGCTTTTCCCATTAAACAAAACAGTTTACGAGAAGGAGTAAAGTTAAAGTCTTAAGGCAGAGTTCCACAGTTTTAGTATGACCGTGGCATAGTGGTCTGAGTGATGGACTGTGACTCTGGAGATCAGAGTTCAATTCCCCTCTTGGCCATGAAACCCACTGAGTGACCTTAGTCAGGTCACATGCTCTCTCAGCCTCAGGGGAGGCAATGGCAAGTCTCCTCTGAAAAAATCTTGTCAAGGTTCACCATAGGTTGGAAACAACTTGAAGATATACAACAATCCACAAAATACATACTCACATATACACATATAATGAATAGATCATATATCATGTATAGAGCATAAAAAACTATGGATCACTCATAAAGAAATGCATGTTCCACAACATTTCATTGTCCTAATGGACAAGAGGTTACTGTCAAGACAGAATCCAGAGAAACTAAATAGTTTCTTAATTCACAAGGGAGTCAGACAAGGTTGCATTTTATCAACCTATCTGTTTAGTTTGTATGCTGAACATATTGTACACAAAGAAGGGTTAGACTTGGACAAAGGAAGGTGAAAATTGGAGGAAGGAACATCAATTTAAGATATGTGGATGACACCATACTAGTAGCAGAAAATAACAAAGACTTGGAAAGATTACCGAAGAAAGTCAAGAAGAACATCAAGAAGGAAATGCTAAAGCAGATTTACAGTTGAATATTAAGAAAACAAAATTAATGACTGGAAGTGATTTACATAACTTTGAAGTAGACACTGAAATAGTTCAAGATTTTCCATACTTTGGCTCAGTCATTCATCAGATTGGAGACCACGGTCAAGAAATCAGAAGAAGACTAGAACCTGCAAGGTCAGCTATGAAGGAACTAGACAAGATTCTAAGGTGTAAAGATATATATTTGAACACCAAAGTGAAGATTATTCATGCCAAATCTTGTATGCTTGTGAAAGCTGGACAGTGAGGAAAGCTGACAGAAAGAAAATCAACTCATTTGAGAGGTGGTGCTGGAGAAGAGTTACCATGGATTGCTAAAAAGACAAATAAATGGGTCCTAGAGCAAATCAAACCTGTAGTCTCCCTAGAAGCCAAGATGACTAAAGTGAGACTGTCATACTTTGCATATATCAAAGTATAGATCTTTTCACTAGAAAAGACAGCAATGCTTGGAAAGGTAGAAGAGAGTAGGTATACCAGGCAAAGTGGAATACTACAATACAGATGGATTGATTTAATCAAGGAAGTCATGGTCCTGAGTCTGCAAAACCTAAGCAGGGCTGTTGGTGACAGGATAACTTGAAAGTCTCTCATTCATGAGACCACTGTAAGTTGAAGCTGACCTGAGGGCAGTTAGCAACATCAGCCTACAACATACAAGGCACAAAGAAGGGCTTCTCTGTTGGATCATGGGGTGCAGGCAAGCTGATCTTGGAGGAACTGATACCTAAGATATCCTGGGTCTAAGCCATTTATTTCTTTTAAAGCATCATCAGTAACACTTTGAAATGAAATGAACTGATAACTGGTGAGACCCTTGTAGAATAGAAGTAATGCAATCGCACCTGCATTTATGCTACTGCATTTAGAACTAACTGCAGTTTCTAAAGACTCTGCAAGATACCCCATGTACATTGTAAAGAACAGATCTAGGTGTCACTGAGGCCATGACCAGACATCACCATGATCATACCTTACCCTATCAGGAATGGATACAATTCACACACCCATAACCAAAGGCACCCTTGTTTAAAACCACCACCTGAACATCGAATTGAAAGGCTAAGTCTAGACGAATCCCTGAATTTTGACATTCAGGAAGATTACTACCTTAAACAAAACCAAGCTGAATCCCACTCTAGAATCCAACTGCTTTCTTATCAGGAATACCTGTATCTATGGAGGGCTGGGTATCTGTTTACTGAACATCTTCCAGTTCATTATTATCTACAGATCAGTCCAGAATATCAAACCTTTACTTAGTTGTGTTAGGAGGAATTCTGATTTGGAAGCTGCTGATACTAAATGTTTGGCTGTTTGCAAAACCATTAAATCTTTTCTAAATTGTGAAGGGGATTTAATTGTCTGTTTGAAACTTGATGTGATCTATCATAACAAGGATATCCAGTAAATATTCCTTAATTTTTAATTGCCTTCCATATCTTTTTTATTCTTTAATTACTGACAATTTATATTTACATAAAGTAAAGAAGATTTCTAGGTCACCAGCTCTTTATAATGACAGCAACATTTGTGAGATGAACAGATAAAAGTTTAAAATAAAATACACTAATAAACCATTCCCTTCTGCTCCATTTTTCATAAGACTCCTATGACAAAGGGAATCATTTTAACTTGCAAATGAGATCTATTTGCCCATTGCTCATTACTGCAGAGACAACTGTCAACTTACTAGAATAAAAAGGGGGAACTCAGTGTTCTTTCATTAGCCTTGCTGAGCTTCACATGGATGTCCCTTTTAAAGGTTCTTGTCCACTGTCTTGAAGACTGAGCGAACAGATACGAATAAGGGGAACTTGATTAAAGCTTGCCATGATAAGAACCACCCGTGTAAGCATAAAAACCTCGGATGGTTTAAGAGTATTGTTCATAACAAAGGCCGGTACACATGAGCGGCAAAACACCACCCCTCTTTGCTGTGTAGCAGCATCCACATATGGCTGTACAGGTGCGCACTCAAAAAGGAGCCACTCTAGGCAGTTCCTTTTTTGCACCGTCATAAGGGCTGTGATGTAGCCCTATGGTGCCGCTTCTGCTGACAGGCATCTGTACATGGCACCACAGCTGTGCAGCTGTGGTGCCCGCTGTGTGGACGGGCATGCGCACCTGGACGCCCAGCCCTATCGAGTCCTAATTATTAATATCGCCGCAATGTGCCTGTCTATACTGGGTCAAAGACACTTTTTACCTTAAGTCAGTGGAAGCCACAGAGCAGCACATTGCTAAGGAAGAATCATTTGCAGCTGGAGACAGAGAGGCAGCTGGAGGCTGACAGAGAAGAGATTCATAAGCAAATCAAAGAAAAAATGAGGGTCCACTTTCTCACAAGCTGACCTTGGGACTCTTTTAACACCTTCTATATTAACTCAGAACAGTAAGAAAGGCTTTGGCAGAGCCCCTTCATGTGGTAATTTATCAGTTTGTCATTGGGCCCATACAGACAGGCCAAAATAAAGCTGCTTTGGGTCACTTTGGTGATATGCTGTTTAAATGACACAAGCATCTTAAGATGTCAGAAGCCGCACCAAAATCATGCTCTAGTCCTCTTAGGACACATTCATCATTTAAACAGCATACCTTCAAAGTGACCTGAAGCAGCTTCATTTTGGCCTGTCTGTATGGGCTCATTGTTTCCTTGTCTTTGTCTTGCGCAGACAGGTGATTTAACATTTGAGGTGCATCATAAGAGTAGGATAGAGAACAAAAGTATATGGTTCTCACTTTATGAATAAATAAAGCCAAGATAATATACTAGTACAAACAGATGCAAATGCAGCAACCTTCAATATACACCTCAACTACACAACACAAAATCACAATGTGGCTTACCACCTGCGATCCCTCAGACAACATGGCCAGTAGCCATTCTGGCAGGATATTTCTAGGAGGCGCAGTCTACAAAAAATGACTTGATACAGTCTCTGTGTAGAAGAAACATGAAGTGTGACTAGCAAAATCTGCCTATGCATTCATCAGCCCTGATACACTGTGGGTCCTTGAGTACTGTGTGTATGGATTTTCTTTAAAGAACAGCAGTTGTGTTTGCACTGGGAATAACAGTGCAGCACAGGTTTACCTTTAACAACAACCTGACCCAGTGAATAACCTTGTCAAGACTACAAATACAGTGTGCCCTTGGTTCATGCAGGGGATCCGTTACGGACTCCCCCGCGTAAAGCAAATTACGTGTATGCTCGAGCCCCATTTAAATGAATGGGGCTCGTGCATGTGGCAGCGCATGCCCCATTAGTCCCTATGGGACGCGCTGCCCCTTCCTCCCCACACAGCTTTCAGCATATGACGCGGGTGCACTGTAACTGTTACTCAGAGAGTGAATAACCCTGAAGAGTTATCTAAATGGTGTTTACCTGACTGCTAACAAGAAGTGGATACTACTACAGCAACCCTGTGGCTGTGGCTGACATTAGATCTTTTCCTATAACAACAAGAAGAAACAGCTCAAGAATACTGTACATGACAGTCTCTTGAGCAAGGATAAATGAATTTTAAAATATGTTATGTCCATGACATCTCATTATTTATTCATTCATTCACTGAAGTTATTTATTTGTTCTAGTATAAAATCTTTGGCCACTGTTTTAGTATGACCACAGTCTGCATTATCTTACAGGGCTTTTTGAAGTGTACTAGCCCTCATCATGTCTACATTTCATAATGAAGGTCTAACTAAAACATTGCTCTGACTTCAATGTCCCTTTCTAGAAAATGTGCTGTGGTGATCACAGTAAATATTAATTCAATACATAAAGTGGCTCTTAATATCAACCTCTGGAATAAACTGTAGAACTGAGTAGATGAGTTGGCCATATAGAAGATTTGGTGGTAGCTTGAATGCCTGGTTTGGCCAGTTTGCTATGCCTAAGAATGTGTGATTGATCTCCATTGGCTCAGAATGCCTGGGAAATTAAGGAGTAGGGGATGGGCTGGCCATTTGACAAGGCCTGTAAAATGGAGCAAGATAATTAGTTTCACTTGATAACAAAAAGGTCAAGCAATGCACACAAGGCAGTTGCAGTGGAATTGTACAGCATCTGAGTCCATTAGCACACTCATAAATGCCTGGAAGCTACATACCACTGTGCTGAAGTAAGATCATTTTGCTGTAACTTAAGAAAAAGGCAACTGAAAAAATAAGCACTTGCTTAATACACTTGTTAAATTTGAAGCAACAGTAGATTCATACAACCAACTAAACTACAAAGTAGTCATTTAAAAGCATCATGGTAGCTGTTCTAATCACATCTTTAACCCTCAGATTGGACATTTTAATACTCCAGGATCACATTATGTTGCAGGATTCACACAAGTAGATTCACACAAGTGGACCTACAAGGATGATACTTTATGAGATTTAAGAATTTTACAGTACAGGTTTTTTCCATAGACAAAAACCATATGGGACATAACCTCTTTCAATAAATCTATTTTATTTTGCACTTTTTTGTCCCAAGCAATGCGAGGAAAAAAATGTGCCATGTCATGATTCAGAGATGCCAATAACAGCACTCAACTCAGAGGTGGGAGGGCAGGAAATGGATGCTCACTTCATCTTGTCCAAGAAGGATGAAGCAGAGATACAAATGTTATGAGAGGTAAGATTGTAAGGACCTGATACAGATATCCACCAACCGTTTCCTGCATGCAGCCAATTCTGAGCAACAATGAATCTGAAGAAATTTTGGGCACTCACAAGGAACTTGATGTTTAACAACAGGAAAATCAGTGATTGGTAGATTTACTTGGTAGTAATTGTTGACTATGTTTATTGAGCCACTGTGATAGGTAAACACCACAAACATATCTAACCACTAATGAACACCTGGTTGAGTTCAGATATAAATGTCGTTCCAAAACTATCTGCCAAGTAAACCAGAAAAATATGGCATGAAAATGTGTGGCTGCTAACCCGTCATATCTGAAAAGAGACATTAACCTGACCAAACATCCTGTTGCATTACAGGAAGCTGTACAGTGGACCCTTGTTACAGTATATGCTGGGGTTTGATTCCAAGATCCCCCGTGGATAACAAAATCTGTGTATGCTCAAGTCCCATTAAATATAATCACATAGCAAAATGGTGTCCCTTATAAAAAATGGAAAATCAAGGTTTGATATTTGAAATTTACACTTTTTTTTAACATTTTCAAACCGTGGATGCTTGAATCCATGTATAAAAAATCAGTGTATAAGAAGGGCCAACTGTATTTGATTACAGTGTGGGTGACAATTATTGTTGAACCAAGTACGTGAAATGGATGATATGGAGTTAGGCAATTTTTTTTACCAGCCTTGAACTGGCAGAAGATTTGCTAAGTGAAATCTAGCATATGTTGGCACCAGCTGATGGCAAAAACATATCCCACTATCACTGTTACATCTGCAGAAGGGTTGTAGATAAGAAAAACAATAGATGGTGTAGAGTGTGGGGAAAACTTCTGGCAATGATCACTGTAGCTAGGGGTGCCATATCCCGCCTGGGGGCGGGACTTTCCCGGTTTGGCCCCCCCCCTGGGGCCCCCCCCCCCCCAGCAAGGCCCTGGAGGCAGCTCCACCCTTCCCCGTGGCTGTGTGCCACCCTCCCCGCCTCCCTGCCAGGGATAGCCTAGAGAGCAGGTCTTCAGGACACCTGCCACTCAGAGCTATTGCCAGCCCACTTGGTATATATGTCTTGCAAGAGGCATTACTTTCCAGGTTACAGTGAGGGGAAAAAAGGCCATCAATAGTTCCTGTTTCACTGGGAGTCTAAATGCCTCATCTTTTAAATGTATACCGCGTCAGTATTCTTGTAATTCTTTATTACAGGATCGTTTTTGAGGCCCTAAACACCTTTATTTGTAATATGCAAATTTCTCCTGAAGCTGACCAATGAGAAAGAAGCAATCAGCCCTCCACTTGGGTTGGTTTTCAATGGCTTGGTGAAGGAAGAGATTTTGCCTTGCTTGTAAATAGGAAGGGCTTTGGGGTAGCAAAAGGCTGCAGAAATAGTTTGACCCCCCCTTAAACATCCATGGCTCAGTGCTATAGGATTCTGGGAATTGTAGTTTCTTGTGGCACCAGAACTCTCTTGACAAAAGGAGGCTGAATGGTCTACAGAGCTACAGTTCCCAGGATTCCATAGCCTAGAGGAGGAGAAGGAGGAAGAAGAGGAGGAAGAGGAGGAAGGGTGCCTTGAAGGGCAGAATTGGGGCAGAGGAGGAGGAGGAGGAGGAGGAGGAAAGCTGAGTCAGTGGCCATTAGGTCTGCCTTGTTTTTGGGGTTTTTTAAAATTATTTTTAAAAATATAAAATACTTATTTTATTTTATTGTATTAATTTTTATTATTGCTTTTTATTTTTTTATTTTATTAATTTTTATTATTGCTTGTTTTATTTTATTTCATTAATTTTTATTATTGCTTGTTTTTATTTTATTAATTTTTATTGCTTGTCTTTATTTTATTTCATTAATTTTTTATTATTGCTTGTTTTATTTTATTTTATTAATGTTTATTATTGCTTGTTTTTATTTTATTTCATTAATTTTTATTATTGCTTGTTTTATTTTATTAATTTTTATTATTGCTTGTTTTATTTTATTTCATTATTTTTATTATTGCTTGTTTAATTTTATTTCATTAATTTTTATTATTGCTTGTTTTTTATTTTATTATATTAATTTTTATTATTAAATATATACACCCCTGCCTTGTTTTTTACCTTTTTTTCATTATTTTTTATTATTAAATATATGCAAGTGCATTTTCTGTGTATTTATGGCGCTTTGAATGCTAACAAGTCTGCCTTTCTTGCACAATTATAGTAATGGTGGTGATGATGATGGTGATATTGATATCAACAAGCCTCTGAGGCACGGCCAATGTAACTTGCTGTGATTTTTACAAACTCATGCGCAGTGAAGAAAAACCACAGTCCCTTGCCCAAGTACACACTTCTGAGAAGTACAGTTGAACCCGAGGGCAAGTCCATTTCTGCCATCTGTCTAGGAATAATGCCAAAATGTCCTCCATTTTGATCATGCCTAAAAAACATGCATTTATATTAACATTTTTTAAAAACCCTCAATTTTTTTTGCACGTCCTCCATTTTTTAAAAAATGTGTCCTACATTTGAAAATGTTGCCCTACATTTGTCCTAAATTTGTCCCGGTTTGGAGGTCCTGACTTATGGCAACCCTAACTGTAGCACGCAAATGACATGATCTCCTTTTCTGTAGGGTGGGTAGCAGAAGTAATGGCTCTTTAATGGAGACATTTTCTACAACAAGGGTTACTGTGTTGTTGGGATAAAAGTTACCTCATGACACCATTAATCCTAGGCCTCCCTACAAATAAATGTTTATAAAGCTGTTTTTCTTCAGAGTTTATACCCATTTCCTAATTCTTGTGATTTTTTGTTTTGCATTTAAAGGGAAAGAACAATAATAGCATTTTTCAGATGCAGATGTTATAATGGTTTCTTTTGGAAGACAGAAAATAAAGTATGTCAGCTACTTAAACAAAATGTTCCAGCTCATATGAACACAGGTTTTCTGGCTCTGGGTGTTTAGGTACTGCTCAATCCCCTCCAGTCTACATTCAAAAACTTCCAGTGGACATAGGACATTTTTATCCCCTAAGTCCATAGGGTCAGAAAATGTTCTGTATGGCGGGTTATAGACCGCCGCTTTGAGGCGGTCTGCCGCCGCCGCAGTTTGCTCCGTAAGGCAGCCGTCGCAGCCACACCGCGCGGCTCCCTTACGGAGCAAAAAAGAAGCTCCAAAATTGAGCTTTCTGTGGCGCCTCTGTGACTTCGCAAGGCGCCGCGACACGTTCAGACGCACAGCGTCCAATACGTAAAGATGGCACCGGCCGTGTGGAATGGCCGGCGCCATATTGTACGGACAGAGTCCGTATTAGACCCAGGGGCATCTAGAAGAGACGCCCCTTTTTAAAAATGGGACGTCCTGCGGACGTCCCAAGTGCCGATTTGTAACCGGCCTAAGTCATTCCATGGAAGTTTTCTCATCCATGTGAATGAGGACTTAGCAGCTTCCAATGGGTATATCTTATCTGAATCCACCCTGTCTCAGTGAAGAAATTGGTCTGGAATGTTTTTTCCCTGATGAATCTAGAACAAAAACTCAGATGAGCATGATACATTTAAACAAGCTATCCTTAAGAATTAGTCTGCTGAAGGGAAATTAATTCATGCATATTGAAAAAAATGTTTTTTGTTGGCAGAATAGGAAAGATCACTTGCAGGAGGAAACGTTTCCCATGATTGAAAGACACAGGAAGAAACAAAAATCTGTTGAAGTGTTCTATGAATCACATATCTCCCATACACCAAAGTCATCTTCACTTCACTGAACAGAATGATTTAGGCTGCAATCCTACATACTAAAAGTCAGTGAGTTCTACTTCTAAGCAGACATTTATAGGACTGTTTTTTATTGCTGAATGCCACTGAGGCAAACTACATGCTATGTTCACCCAGCAACTTCACTTCCAGTGGGATTTCAAATACGTTAGTAACCTCGTATACACTAATTTTTAATCCTATGGAGTGGGGAAGCAGTTTGGGTGGGAAACTGTGACTAGAAAAACAGCTAGCAAGGTTAAGTACACATATATCCATATGTGCACAGACTCGGTTAGAGTGTTTATTTTTTAAAAAATACACCTAGCTCTTCTATATGTGGCAGATGGGGGCAATGTTTAGCACTTTTTAGAAAAGTTCAGATGAAATGTCTTCTACTGCAGGGATATAGTGCAGTAGTGCTTACCCTTTAACATTTTTTTAAAAAAATCACAAAAGTGTATGCATGTGAGCATACACAAATTTCAGTTCCATCACAAGCAATACTCAGTAGGCCAGCATGACCAAATGACACACAGAGACCAATCGCAACAGAGATGACTGAACTAGAGAAGAAAAGTTCTACTGCTCCAATAGTCTGGCAAGAGTAGTACCATCTTAAAATAGATAAATAGGAAATTGCCTTCCACCAGATCAGACTATTTTCCCTTTTGCAGATCAAACCAGAAATCTCTCTGGAAGCCAAGATGACAAGATTGAGGCTGTCAGACACAACTCATTGGAAAAAACTATAATGCTAGGAAAGTTTGGAGGGAAGCAGAAAGAGAGGAATGCTAGATGGATGGACTCTATTAAGGAGGTCATGGGTATGAATTTGCAGGACCTGAGTAGAGTAGTGGAACATAGAGAGTCTTGGTGATGTCTCATCTACAGGGTCGCCATGGGTCGAGAAAGATCAACTCAAGGGTGGATAACAACAACAACAACAACAACAACAACAACGTCTGGCGGCTCGCTCAGTTTCTGGGAGGGGTTTTTCTTTTCATTTGTTCACTAATCTCTTTAACTAGAGATGCCAGGGATCAAACCTGGAATCCTCAGTATACAAGGCATGCCTTCAACCATTCAGCTATGATTTCTCCCCACTTCATCTGAATTATGTATACAGTAATGAATTAACTCAGTTAACTAGTTATAATGAATGTAACTCAAATTTGTGTGCTGCCTTCATTCCCATACTGTGAGCAAGAAGGGATAGAACCAACCCAACAAATGTATACTAAACACAGTATGTTTAAAACTGATAATCTAGAAAGATCCTGTGAAGCTTTCTTCAATACCCCTTACCCTTGTTGGTTCATCTAGAGCGGTACAGACTGGGATCTGTATAAGACACTGGATATATTCAGGTATCAAAATCACAGCTTAATAAACCAAATTAATGTATGAACTTTAGGCACCCATGCATATTTTGCTTCTCCCTTCAACCATGCAAGCAAATATACAAATTACTGCAGTTATCTATAGCTCACCATGGTTTCCTAACTGGGAACAACAGTTAATACCTTCCAAACAAGCCAAGGCATGGTATTAAACTCTGAAACATGAATGCATATTGAGTAATTGAAGTATTTGGCTGAATAATATCTGCTTGGAGACCTGGGAAGCTACCACCAAAGAATGAATATTTGGGCAATCGTGGAAGTATGACTAATGATCCTAGTTGTAAGTTCTTTCAGCATTAATTATTGCATATATTTCTGTGGTTTCCTCCTCCACTCCACCCACCTTTATTTTCTTCCTTTCCCATATCTCAAGGTCTAAGATAAGGTTAAAAATGTGGTCAGTAAAACCAGATAATCATAGAAAATTGTCTTGTACTTCAAGGACATCTTATGATACAAACTTAGCTGTGTCCTTATTTAAAACCAATATGAAATAGTTGATTAACATTGAGGAAAGTATCAAGACTTCCAGCACCAACAAAATCTCAACACCCAACAACCGGAATATTGTTCAGTAGTGGTACTCAAACTTTTTACCATTGGGAATCCCCTTTACATCTATGTGCGGTTATCGCACCCTCTTCGTTTGATGTCCTATATGAATAAAATTATTTTGTTTATGTAGTCTGCATATTTTCATACATACATTCATGTATATTCATATTTTAACATTTTATAAGGAAATAACATTCAAGTTAGAACAGATTTAAGTAAATTCAATATTTAACTCAATGCACGTGTTACGTTTTACACATAAAAAAGTTTGGGAAGAGGAGGAAGAGAGATCAGGACCTCCAAGTCTCCTGCCTCCTTGAGTAACTCTCATGACCTCCCCCTCTGGAGTCCCACCCCACTGTTTGAGAACCTGTGGATTTCAAAATTATGTAGTCACAACTATATTCAAGACTGAAGATGTATACAGCTAATGTTAATGCTTGGTTAAATGCATGTAAATGTATGTAAATGTATCCGCTTAGCTTAGTGTATCAGTTCTCCTCTTTTCAGTCACTAAAAATGGCATCTAAGTCATTTCCTAGATTCTTTGAGAGCCCAGTTTACGATCTCCAATGAGAACAGAGACAACCTTTACAGGTAAAGTCTGACTATATTACAGTGGGCCCTTCTCATCTGTGGAGGTTCTGTTCTGAACCCCTTCCCACGGATGGCAAAAATTGTGGGACCTTAAGTCCCACAGTATTCAATGATGGCACACCCGGGCACTCTGCACAGATGACCATTGAAGTCAATGGGGCTTGCTGTCCGCGGGTGCTCACATCTGCAGATGGCAAGGCCACAGTTGGGATGTGCGAGGTGTACCATCCTCTGACCACTACTGCCAGCTGGTATTTAATAATATATAGTTGTATCTTTCTTCTGTATCATAGAGTATAACTAAAAGTTACTACGTAGTATGGCACATTAGAAATGCATAAAGTTAATTTATTCTATCTCACTGTTCTCAGCAAAGTGCAAGTGCTCAGGGAAAAGAAACAATCCTAATGGATAAGAGCTTGTCTTATTTAGAGTGTTTTTCTTTAATCCACTTCTTTGTGAACATGGGGCCTTAACTGCCTCCTCCTTCTGCTCCTTATACCTAACTCTGATTTTTCTTCCAGTGAATAATTCAAGTCATGGCATGGGTAAACTAGCCTGCTGGTGGGAAACAAAATATTGGCTCCCACAATTAAGTTGAATAAAGGCTTCAAAAAAGAAAAAAGAAAGTTCACTACAATGCGGAATGTCAATGACATACTACATGACTGAAGCAATACAGTTTAATAAAGTGCCAAAGCTTTGTGAACAAACTAGTTTCTTACTATTTAAATATGCATGAGAGGGAGAAAGAGAGAGAGGAAGGAAGAACTTCTTTTTACAACTTTTCCTGAAAAGTCTGAGTCTTTGTATTAAAATATATCTTAATCTGAATGAATAAAAGAGTAACTGACAACTTTTCCTACACCCACCTCCATGCTCCCAGTGATATTTGCCATTTAATATGTTAATTTTCCTCTGTGAAAAAATCAAGTTAAATGATTACAGGATGTTAGTTTTTCTGGGTCCTTGAACATTGTCCAACAGCAGACATGTGGAAGCCTAACCTGCAGTGCCAGTATGGTTTGCTCCAGCAGAATGGAGGGGTGGGCAGTAGATCTGAGGTAGATCTGAAGTTCAAGGAACCTGAGATGCCAGCTGAATTCTCCATGGCTCCAAGGAAGTGGTGGTTGATGGATTCAATGTAACCATACAGCTCAGCACTTTGTTCCTTTACAGTTGAGGCTAAAACCAGGAATGGGTTCACTACACCAATGACATGGGAGCCGTCTAACATTTCAAAAATAAACACTGGGACATGTATGGCCAAGTAACATCAGAATGTTGTAAACATGGCAAGCATTATTTATGAGGAAGAATACATGAACTAGGAGAAGCGGTAGCACTTTGCTTTTCACCTGAAACTGCAAGGAAGGGCAAGGCTCTACCTCTTCTTTTCCCTTTCCTTCTACTGAGTTAACTGACTGCAAACTACTTTTGCAGTCTGAACTTAGTTTACACCAATTGAAGTAATAATAATACTAATAATAATAATAAATTTTATTTGTATACTGCTTTTCCAAAGAGCAAAGCCGTTTACAGTCAATAAAACCAAGTACAACACATCTCATAAAATCCATATTACAAATATACAATATATAACACTAAAAACTACAACACAATCATTCAAAGGGTAAAGCAGAGAATCAATGGCAATAGAATACACAGCTTCATTCTTCAGGGGGGAAGGCTTGACAAAAGAGAAGGGTTTTCAGTCTCTTTTTAAATGTTTCTAGGGGGGTCATCAGACGAAGCTCCTCGGGAAGATTATTCCACATCCGCGGGGCTGCCACTGAAAAAGCCTTTTGCGAAGTGGAGACATATTTGGATGAAGGGACTTCCAACAGATTCTTCTTGGATGTTCTGAGTGTGCAGGGCGGATTATATGGGGGGGGATGCACTCGGGCCCAAGCCATAGGTAATAACCAACACCTTGTATTGCGCTCGGAAGCGAATGGGCAGCCAGTGAAGATTTTTCAAAATAGGTGTTATATGGTCAAACCTAGATGCCCCAGTGACCAGTCTGGCTGCCATATTTTGTAAGCTGAGGAAAAAGGGAGAGAGGAGGATGAGGAAGGAAAAATGGGGCATTTTACAGGGAGCTGAAAAGGTAAGATGGCAGAGGAATAAATGGCATTGTCCCTGCCAAATTGGGACAACTGGAGGCTATGGGAGTCATAGGAGCCACTACCATGGGGCATGCCATGGGAACCACTAATTGCCACTAATCAATGTGCTTCTCCAGGAAATCCCAGTCAAAGTTTAATCCTGTGTGAGTCTCTGGCTTGGGTTTCCCACCAGACCAGCAAATGTTTTCAATTGTGAAGGGCATCAGGAGTAAATGGAACTAAGGGGGAAAACCTGGCTTTCCAGTGGAAAAAGCAGTTGGGGAAAAGGCCCAGAAGACTTGGGACTGGTTGCAAGGAAATATCCGCTGCCTCCACGCAGCTTGGATATGGGACATTTAAATGCAGATACAGAACACAATTCAACGTACATCTAACCTGTTATCTGCCAGTGCACCTTCTACCATGGAATGTGTTCTCCTTGTGCTGACTAGATGTGTACATTGGTACCATATTACAGTCAGCAGGCAGAAGATGAATGCATATTTGCCATGTGAAATACAGGCATGGTTTTATAAGCTACAGAGGAACCTTATATAAGAATACTTCCCAGACCTCTCCCTCAGTTTTTTCACCTAAAAATCAGTAGGTCACAGTTCCATGAGAGAACATAATTTGCTCAGTCAAGGGTTCCCCCAGGCTTGCAATTCCCATATCCTCATTATCCACCACTCCAGAATATGGCTTTGTCTGGGCACTACAGCCTGCATTTGCTGTCTAGTCTTGTTTTAAATTATAAACATTATGAAATCCTGGGTCTAACTGATGTAAGAAGTGAAGATTACAATCAGGCTAAATCTAAAGCCCATTATATCTTGAGTATCCATCAGGTCACAGAGGTTTTAATTTTACAAAATAATTCAAACTTAGGGTGGCCAGATGAAAATAAGAACACAGCTCCTATGTCATTAATAGTTGGTGGAACAGGAAATTTCAGTTGGCATAGTTTGCATAACAAGCTGTATCTGCTGAAATCTCTTCGGCATAACTATTAAAGGTACAGGAGTCCTGTTCCATTTCTTGTGTGGCCACGCTATTCCAAACTCTAATGGCTATGTTTTAAAAGATAGAAGTACTATGTGTTTTAAAACATTTGAGATTACTTCATATGCTTATTTTTATGTTTATTTTAAATATAATTACATTTGCTTTTAAACACTATAAATTGATGGTGTGAGTTGCCTTTGATCCCACATCAGGAAAAAAATAGTACATAAATTGCCATGCAAAGGGATCTTGTAGCACCTTCGAGACTCACTGAAAGAGAAAAGTTGGTAGCATGAGCTTTCATAGATTGAGCCTACTTCCTCAGGTGTAAGTCTACGAAAGCTCGTGCTACCAACTTTTCTCTTTCAGTGAGTCCCAAAGGTGCTACAAGATCCCTTTGCATACTGATTGTCCAGACTAACACAGCTATGTCTTTGAATATATAAATTAATTAAGTAATTAAGTAATTCTAGGGATTCTGATAAGTTTATTTAGCTAATGGTACCTTAAAAGCAACTATCTATTTCAGGATCACTGCCTGCTTTATTATTTAATAAATGTATCAGATTGGAAACTAGAGTTGAACTGAATCTCTTGCCTTATCTGAGCAAACCTGATTTTAAAGGAATTGTGCAGAATTTTCATGGGAATAAAGATTGTTCTTCTCCATATCTGTATAAGTTTACTTTCTTGCATATCCAGGCCATAAGAATTATGAAAACAATTTGAATAGTAGTAGGAGTGATCTCCTGAGAGACAGAGGGCTCTCGCAGCTTGGCCTGTCTTTCAGAGGTTGGGCATACAGACACTACAGCTGGTCAGTTATATTATTTTGTGGAAGGATTATGTGCTTAGGTAAATGTTTTGTCTTCTTTTTGTTTGTATGTTAACATGAACAATTGACCTTCTGATCAGTCTGTGCTCTTGAAAGATTTCCCCCACTCACACTTAAAGATAGACTTTCTTTTTACTGAAAGGGTTTCTTCTCTCACTTCCTAATCCATCCCCTCCCCTCTTTAAAGTCCCTATCTAGTATAAGGGAAGTACCCATGGTTACAGAACAGCAAAGCCCTGGAACTCCGGGTCAGAGGGCAAAGAGCTGCTTCTAAGGTCAGATTCCTCACATGCTCTCTTAACCATGTATCAGGTTCCAATCTTGTAACAGCTGCAAGCACATACACAATGTTATTCACTGAAGCTATTTAAGATAAAATTCCAGCACTTTAAATGATAAAGATCTCTCTCCCATTTCATCTTCCTCCATTTCACAGATCTGCTCCCAAAGCCAGGCCACATCATCAAAGTGCCCCTGTCTCCCCTGAATCAAAACACCTACACTTGAGAAAACTCACGTGAGAAAGAGCTAAATTAGCACTGTTAGGCTGACTTGACTGTAAAACAAAGAGAACCCACCCAGGCACAGACTAGTCAGCATGTATGCAAGTACATTTCAATATATTTTCCAGAAATCACCCATCTGAAGATGTGCTGGCAAGCAGGAATCCATGATAAGGTGCAATGGCTGCTTTACCTATGCCACTGGGCTGCTGTATACTCAAGCCAAGATTTTGCTCCTCATTAGCACTGTGAGTCAGCTCTGCTGCCCAGCTTTAGTCAGTGCCACAAGGGCAATTGTCATGGCATCCAGTAACGCTGTTGAGTGACACAGTGTTGGGCAAAGGCAGGTGTGCCTGGCATAGGACTGGAAACATCACAGGGACTCAGCATCATTTTCTAGCTGTCACAGAACCATCTGCACTATTGCCACCCCATGGAGATAATTAATATTTAGCACTCTCTAAAACATATTTTTTGTGCTGGAAGAAGATCCAGAGGATAACCAGCAGGTGCCAAGATGGGCTGTAGTGGGCTGTTTCCCCAAATCAGCTATAAAATGGAAGTAATTGGAAATTGTGATTTTGCAAGAACTGTGGGATGTTCATGGGGGTGCTTCTTGTTAAACCTCTTGTAGCATCCAGGTGTCCCTATTCAAACATTTGCTTACAAATAGATAAATAAATATGTGCTGATTGGCTGTGGGGATCTTGGAGAAGTTGAGGTGAAGTGAGGAGCCACAAAAAGTATTTTGACTACATGCTTTGTCCATCTTGCACTAAGTGAATGTATTTCTGGACTTTACGTTAATAGAAAATGGGGTCCCCGAGGCAGAAATAACACGGCAAGATTAGGGCTAAGTTTCTTTGCCACAAAAATGAAAAACAGTTCAAATGTTTCAACAGACTTTTTATTCAAAACTGGCAATATACACATATGAAATGGATCAACCAGGTCAGGTCAGCTTTACACACGTAAACAAAAACATGTTGAGTCTTCTAGAAACCACTTGAAGGCTTCTTCATAAAAAAAATCCAAGGATGACATTTTCTTTCACCAGCCTCTGTTTATTTGTTTCCATTTTGGGTGCCTGAACATAGTGGATCTATAACAATGGTTCCCAAACTTTAATCCTTCAGATCTTATGGCTTTCAGATCCCAGATTGGGCTGGGCCAAAACACCTGGAGGACCACAGTTTTGGACCCACTGATCTATACTTTTTTAACACAGTGAGGGTAGCTGGTGATTCAGGCTTATGTTCTTTCTCTTCTGCTCTTTCTGCATGTTTGTAGGGGCAGCTACTGGTCACCTTACCTGTTGCAGGCAGATACACGTATGGCGCTGACTAGACGGGCCCTATGGGGCGCCGTCGTGACATGCGCTTTCAGATGCCCCTTGCCCCTCACACGTCACGAGGGTGTCAAAATGGCGGCACCCTGTACATACGGGCCTGCCATTTTGACGTGATGGACGCCTAGCGTCCGCACGTCTCGGTGTCCTTGTGAATGGTGCACTTGCGGCGTCACAACCATGCCACAGAAAGAACCCACTTTTTGAGGGTTCTTTTTGCTGCGCAAGGGAGCCGCACGGTTTGTCCGCTGTGGCTCCCGTGCGCAGCAAACCGGGGTGGCAGGAGACTGCCCTTTTTGGGCGGTCTGTATCCCGCCATAGTTATAGAAGGATCAGCTAAAATAAAATTCCATTCTCTCCCAACTCAAGATTCATTGTGTTGTTTACTGCAGCAGCCTATTCTCTATAGGAAAATTCTCTATAGGAAAAAGGGCCAGAGGTCATAGAAAGACTTTGTTTTAAAAAATAGCCTAAATGTCAAGGACTTTTTAAATTGAGATATACGTGCATACAATTACAGCTCTATGATTCCATGATATTAAGATGCTAAACCCACTGGGGGAGAGATAAGTCCTAATTTCCTGGATCATACAGTGCTTGGCAATTTACAAGAACCTTTTAGTATGTTTTTGGATTGTAGATTCAGTTTTAGTCGATTAAATGATTGCATTTGTTTCATGAAGCCCAAATATCTTCACTTCTGATTGCTCTTCTGCTCAGGCTATTGAATCTTCCAAGCACAGGATTCACTGGTAAATCACAATAATCATCCCAGGCAGCACATCAATGGTTGTTGTGAGTGTTGTGGTGAAGCTGGCCATGCCAGTGTCATAGGCATCTTCAGAAAGTTGCTGTGACACTAATTGTGGAATATATCACAACAACTCCTCACACCGATTGTTAGAACCTCTTTAGAACTCTTTTATACTTTGAAATAGTATTTACTGAAGAGCTAGGGTAAAGTGTAGAAATTAGAGAGAGAACAGTCAGCCTGGTTTGTTTTGGCTGAATAACAGTAACATTTTAGAAAGTGCTTAACTGAAACCATATATATGCCTCTGCAGCCAAATAATCTTAAACTTTTCTGTACTGTAAGTAATCTTAAGAGCTCTGTTGATAATAAAGTTCTCTCTTACACAAACATGCACAAACTCTTAACTGGACACACTAGGGGAAGGATAGGTTTTCAAATACAATTGTGCCTTTGGTGACAGTGACATAATATGCAAGTCAAAGAGCAGGAATTAAGTGAATAGTTAGTTGTATACTTCCAAGGAGAGTTGGAACTCTAGGGAAATCCAAAGTAGTCTTGAAGTTGGAGATTGAAAAACACTTAGTTTAGAGAGGGGAGTCCCAGAGCAGTAGTTCCATACTGGCTGGAAGAAGAAGTAGAAATAAATACACTAATGTAAAAAAGGAGAAACAGATACTGTATATATTTCTTTTAAAAAACCCAATAATCCTATTGCCTGCTGTAATAACTAGTGGTAGGATTTTGAAAAGAAAGGCACCTGCATAGAGGGCATCAGGGCCTGGGGATGGGCTTCGCAGGCTTCACCTCAATGAACCGCCAGCCAGCATGATTTCTGGTCAAGGGTGCTGAGAATTGTAGTCACCAGCATGTGAGAGACACAAGATTGGTAGCCACAATTTTAGAGGCTCAGTGCATCCCTGCTGGGGCATTCTAGCCATGGGATTTCTTTGAAAACTGAACAGTCACCTTCTGTAGCTCCTAGTATTTCCCAAACTCTGGTCTTCTAGGACTTTTGGATTTCAGCTCCCAGAATCCCAGACTTTTGGCCAAAATGGCTGTAGCTTCTGGGAGCCAAATCCAAAACACCTGGAGAACTGGAGTTTGAGAATCACTGCATCTGTTTTTTCTCCATTAGAAAGTTTCACTCCACCACCATCACTTGCCCAGGGTAGTGCACTATCCTTTCTGAATTCAGAATGTTACTCGGTTGCACAAAGGCTGATATTCAGTAAGGGCACACATTCACTTAACTGCTTTAAGATGTCCCAAGGCAGCAATCCACAGTCTATCTGTCTTCTTACAATTAATGGTTAACTAAGTGGAGGTTTAGAGTTAAAGCTGAAATCTTCAGTCTTAATAATGTAAGGATGGATCTTAAGGATTAGATGCTGTCAAATTCATTTGGTATTTGTATTTTATTGCTGGTTCTTGCAATTAAAAATACTTAAGGGAGATAAAACAGACTATTTTAAGTCAGATGCCAAATTCCAAAAATAAAATTTAAAAAAATCCCCAAGTTTAGGAAAAGAACTTTTCAAGCAAATAAATCAACACTTTCACTGTTTAGTTTTTAATTGTTGTTGTTTGATGGAAAATCCTTGAGTGCAAGTTGCCAGACTGTGAACTGTGTACACACAGCTGCAACTACTCTGTTCCCGAGAGAGGTAGGATTTAAATGTGGTTTTTTGTTTGTTCATTTGTTTTTACTTCACCAAGATAGCATTTCTTGTATTACAAGCCAAATTTTGCAAGGCACTTAAACATAAGCCTTACATTTATTCTGGGAGTAATGTTACTGAAATGTAATCAATTAAAGTGATTCCCACACTTTTTAAAAGGTACAGTTCCCATGACCATAAAGGACAATTTGTGAATTTATGTTAGAATGTTTTTTTTAAAGTAAAAGATAATTTAGTTCATCACTTTGTCTCCCAAGTAACTAACTAGATGCTTACAAATATCTAAATGTTAAAAGCATAGTTTGGCTGGAGGGTTCTGAGCATTACAGTCCAAAAAAGTAACTTTTTGAAGCCCTGCAATATTCACTAGCAGAACATGACCCTTTCTTGTTATTTGCTCTTTGCATGCAGTGACTGTTACAGATAATTTTTTTAAAAATGTTATTTGTACATGTCTTTCTTCAAGATTTGATATTTCTCAAGCACTGATGGTTTTTTTTAAATCCCTACACTAGGGTATCAACAATTATTATTATTATTATTATTATTATTATTATTATTATTATTATTATTATTAT
>NC_056524.1:64976020-64979467 GCF_019175285.1 Sceloporus undulatus | reverse complement strand
CCTTTATTTATAAAGCGCTGTAAATTTATAAAGTGCAGTATCTATGAGTACAGTGTGGAATAAGGTTGTGTGAATGTTATGCATTCCTATAGTACAAATACCTTGTTTCAACTACAACCCATGAGAAGATCACAGAACTGTATATAATTAAAAATTCCAAGCAACAAGATAAATAACAAACACTAAAACCAAAACCATAAATTTTCATTCCATAAAAAAAAATCATTTCTCCAAATATTGTTCAGATGGATCAGTGCCATATGGTTTTGCCTTAATCTATCCAGAGCTGGTGAGTTATTGATTTTGGGTTGATAATTTTGTCTTAATATGTTAGTATTATTTTTTTATGTTGGCAAATAACATTTCATTCTCAATGCACAAATCAATTTGCAATCCTGAAACCTAAACAAATTCTATAGTCAGGGCAGAGAAAAATCCTTAAAGGTTACCATGTTAGAAGAATAGCAGTGTCAGGCATTGTAAGGGAAAGTTGACATCTGAGGGTATAAAGTGAATTTGCTTGCTAATTCATCAAATATTTTTCACAGAAAATTTTGGCATTACACAATAATATGCTATTTATGCCCAGAAATCCAGGTTAAACTCAAAATAAGATGAAAAAGAAGAAAAGCATTTCAATGGGTCTTCCACACAATCTAGCAGATTGTGTGAAGAGCTTGTTGCACAGTCCTGTGACAAAGGGGGTGGGGGGTGGAATGTGATGACCAGCACAACCTGGGTTTCCTTTCATTGATCAAATGAGATTGCCACACATAATAAGTCACAAAGCAACCAAGTTTACATTCTTGGTACTTTTAGTTTGAAGAATTGAAAACAGAACCTGGAAAAGTCTTGACCCTTGCCCATCTTGGCTGGCCGTCCAGAGAGGAGATACGATCAAGGTGCACTTGGAACATATTGCCAATGCAGGGAATGCTGTCTGCCACCTTGTCTAAAAGAGGCAGTGATCAAACCACTTTTTTTAAAAAAGCCTTCCCTGGACCTCCTGGACAGAAACAACTATAGGCCAGTCTCGTTACTACCATTCCTGAGCAAGGTCACTAATCAACTACAAGCTGTCTTGAAAGAAACTTATTTTCTAAATCCATTTCAAACCAGATTTAGGACGGGCTATGGAGTAGAGACTGCTATGGTCACCTCAGTTGATGATCTCCATCTGGGCATCGACAGGGGAAGTGTGACCCTGTTGGTGCACTTGGACATCTCAGCGGCCTTCGATATCATTGACCATGGTATCCTCCTGGAACACCTGAGAGAGTTGGGGATTGGAGGCACTGCCCTCCAGTGGTTCTGTTCCTACCTCTCAGGCAGATTCCAGATGGTGATGCTGGGGGACAGTTGCTCTCCTAAAAGAGAGCTAAAATCCGGCATCCCTCAGGGCACCATTCTGTCTCTCATGCTGTTTAACATTTACATGAAGCCGCTGGGTGAGATCATCCGGAGACATGGGGCAGGGTGTTATCAGTATGCTGATGACACCCAAATATATTTCTCTATGTCTCAGACTGATGTGGTGACTAAGGATGCCATCTCTCCTCTGAATGCCTGTCTTGAGACGCTAATGGACTGGATGAGGGAAAACCGACTCAAATTGAATCCAGGTAAGATGGAGGTACTTGCTATAGGGACCCCAAATCCAGGAACAGAGATATGTCAGCCAGTTCTGGATGGGGTCACACTTCCCCTGAAGGACTCTGTCCGCAGCTTGGGGGTGCTCCTTGACTCATCGCTTCAGCTGACAGCTCAGGTAGATGCGACTGTCAGAAGCACCTGTTATCAGCTTCGGCTAATACACCAGTTGCGCCCCTTCCTGGAGCCAGTAGTACATGCTCTGGTAACCTCTCGTTTTGATTTCTGTAACACACACTACATGGGGCTACCCTCATGCCAAGTTCAGAAACTTCAACTGGTACAAAACATGGCAGCAAGATTGGTTTCCGGTTCTTCAAGTACTGATCATATAACACCCGTCTTGAAATCCCTCTACTGGCTGCCTATTAGTTTCCGGGCACAGTACAAGGTGTTGGTTATTACCTTTAAAGCCCTACATGGCTTGGGTCCTGACTACTTATGGAAGCATCTTCTCCCATATTGTCTGCCCCTTCCTCCGGGAAGAATTTACTTCAGTCTAAAAAATCCAGACTGTCCATTGTTTCCCAGAGGGCCTTCTCCACTGCTTTAAGGCTTTGGAATGATCTGCCAGAGGAGATCCGCCACATTACCACTCTGGCAGCCTTTAAAAAGGCCATTAAGATGAATCTCTTCCGGCAGGCCTTTCCAAACTAACCTCCCCTCCCCGAGCATGATGCAGCTTATTCCCTCCAATTATAGAGTCCTTATATTTTCCCCAATTTTGTTGTTCTTATCATCACAACATTTTTATATTGTAAATAATTTAATTTAGTTATATAATCAGGGATGGGCGGTTGGGTGGGGGATTAATTTTAACTAAATTTGATATGTAATACACTGTTTTTAGATGTTGTAACCTGCCTTGATTCCCCACGACAAGGCGGGATATAAATAAATTATATATATATATATATATATATATATATATATATATATATATGCCCCATAATTCCCAGAAACTTCCAGGTTACATGACTTTCCCCTTTTGGAATACATACAGCTCAAACATGCCTGGGTCAGCAGTTAACTATATCCTGTTTAGCTGGTCCTGATAAACCATAAACTTGGCTTTTGCATGCTGAAAATATCTTTGCTCAGTGAAATGAATGAGGCTTCTCAAATTACACATGGCAGAGCAAAACCATAGTACACTACTGATGCAAAATAATTTAGTATTTTAATATTCAGACTAACATGAAACTCTTGTTTACAGCCTGACAACAATTATTGATCTGTAAGAAATGATAGATCTAAATGTTCCCATTTGAGAAGCAGTGTTGAAGTGTACAGTTACATATTGCAAAGCAGTACTGACATATTGTTCTTTATAGCTTTGCTAGAATAGAAGTAAACCATACCAATATAGTAGGGCTGCTCTTTTGACACACAGATTTCAATTTTGGTATTATTAGTTGCCCTGAATTATGACTTGGATAACAGAATGCTTCAATGAGGCTTCTCAAATTACACATGGCAGAGCAAAACCATAGTACACTACTGATGCAAAATAATTTAGTATTTTAATATTCAGACTAACATGAAACTCTTGTTTACAGCCTGACAACAATTATTGATCTGTAAGAAATGATAGATCTAAATGTTCCCATTTGAGAAGCAGTGTTGAAGTGTACAGTTACATATTGCAAAGCAGTACTGACATATTGTTCTTTATAGCTTTGCTAGAATAGAAGTAAACCATACCAATATAGTAGGGCTGCTCTTTTGACACACAGATTTCAATTTTGGTATTATTAGTTGCCCTGAATTATGACTTGGATAACAGAATGCTTCAAT
>NC_056524.1:64972000-64976010 GCF_019175285.1 Sceloporus undulatus | reverse complement strand
TGCATCCACACCAGCATCCCTCTGTCTTTTTTTTTTGGGGGGGGGGGGAACTTCTGTGTAGATATATGCACAGGTGCAAACCACGTATTCCAAGTGGAGCCTAAGAATGATTTGCATGTATAAGAGGCCTGTCATGTAATAGACTGGGGTATTCAGTTACAAGTTTTGACAGGGAGGTCTGGACCACAATGTAGGAAAGTCATCTTTTTGGATGACAAATCTCAAGAAGACACAAGTCGGCAAGGACAAGTGGCTATACCGGTTGATAGTTTCTGAATGTTGCAGTAAAAAAAAAAGGGGGGGGGACTTCTCCAAATCTTGCTTTACATGGTTTCCTCTCCAAACAGGTTTGTTATATGCATGGTAATTTAAATTAGCTCAAAGGTAAAGATTAGCCATGCCATGGTCCCAATCTATGACTGCATTTAAACCCACCAGAATACCTAGTTTGGATTCATTCCTACCATAGGTGTAGCTGCTGGCAGTGTGTGAACTAGGGCATTGTCCCTCCTACTGAGAATTCCATCTCTTGATGAAATTTTCTTTCAGTTCCCAAATTTCTAGAATTTGTAGACAGTGGGCCTGAACAGACAGGTCAAAATAAAGCTGCTTCGGGTCACTTTGGAGGTATGCTATTTAAATGCTGCATGCATCTTAAGAGGCTGGAAGCCACATCAAAGCCATGCTCCAGTACTAAGGACTGGAGCGCAACTTTGGCACAGCTTCTGGCCTCTTAGGACACATGCATCATTTAAACATCATACCTCCAAGTGACCCAAAGCAGCTTTATTTTGGCCTGTCTGTTCAGGCCCAGTGAAACTCTAAAAATTGTTCACACCTAGAACACTTTTACTGGCTGAGTTTGCATTCCCTTGACAACTTTGCCTGGAGGCCTAAACAATAATTCTAATGCTCAAGTGAAGTTTTATGTTAATGCAGTGCTAGAAATTTGGGGAGTGAAGGAAGAGTCCCTTTGAGGGGCAATGCACTCGTTTTGCCCCACCCATAGCTATATCCCTTGTTCCTAACTTCTACTTCCAGCAGCAATACACAGAAGTGGAGTTCTAATGGAGACATCAGTGTGATACAACTCTGAGGAAATAAATGGCTGGTGTGAATGCAGCCTTCCTCACTCAGGAGTTTATCAGACAAGGTATACTGGAAGTATAATCCAATGGCAATCTGAACGCAATCATCGGGTTTAACATTATTGTGTGATAACGCACTACATGCAAATTTGGGCAATGGGAAGTCAGTCCAAACGGAATTATGTGGTTTCACGTTATTGCGTGATAGACTGCCACACGCAAATTCGGGCAATGGCATGCTATTTTCGGGCAATGGGAAGCCAGTTCAATTGCAATGCGCATTCACGTAATTGTGCTAAACTAGCGACTTTAAGTGAATGCGTTCTGGCCCCACTTTCTTTTCATTCGAATTTAAGAGAAATTCCTCCCATTTGATAAACTCCTCAGAGTCAAGACAAAACTCTGTGATTCTACAGTAACTTACTACTATAGTCTCCATGCAACCATTTGGCAAGCCATTTGCTAAGTTGTTGCCTGCAATATTTACCAAGTGAGGTGAGAAATTTAGCATTTGCCTGTGCCCAATGAGAAACCCAGGGAATCAGTGGAATGCAAACATTATTCCACCTTGGATTTGGTTGTTATTCCTGCACTCTCCACATTCATCTGTGTTTCCTCTTCACTTTTAGAGGTATTTTTAGGTCAGAAATCAATAGGAAAGGGCGATGAAAGAACATGCATGCAAAACAGCTCTCTTGTCCATGTACCTCTCAGAAGATCTTCCATTGGTCAAGGAGGAAGAAGTAGGCTGGCAATTTTGGGGAGGAAGCCAAGACCACCAGTTTCCAAACCAAGGGCATTATTGGTTCCAAAGCTCTTCATGTTCCTTTCAGTCAAATGTGCTGCAAAGAAATTCTCGCCCTCCAAATAATACAAGCACTTTTTACTTCAGGTAGCATATTTTATGAGGAATAATAGCAGCGTTTCATTACTGACCAGGGATCATGTGCAAAGGTTTTCCCTAGTATAACTCCATAGACTTCAAAAGGGCTTCTACCATAAATGAAACCTTGTTCAAGGCATGTTTTAATTAATGAGACGTCTTTATACAAAACATGACTCCAACAAGAGACATAAGCCTACCTTACACATCATTAAAGAAAAATTTAGAAAAGCACATACACAAAACCAGATGTTAGTTTGATACAACAACTCAACTGGTATCAATTTAACCTATATTTTTAATATATATACTATTGGTCATCTGAAACTGTTCAAATATTGAGGTTCAAAGGCATCCCAAGCTGTATACAGAAATAGTGAGCCCCTTTCTCCCCCATGCTCTTTTTTTCACCACATAAAATCTGTTTTATTTATGTGGAGAAAGAGAGAACATGGGGAAGAAAGGGGCTCACTATTTCTGTTCACAGCCTGAGATGGCTTTGAACCTCAGTATTTGAAAGCAGATTATCCCAAGAGGATAAGTACTGACCACATGTGTATCAGTTCTGCCTGCTGCAGAACATGTTGGAAATTTCAGCTGAAAAAACATTAATATGAATTTTCTGGAATTCAGTCAGTCTGGGATTGGAGTCAATAGAACTGTTCCTTTTTACTCAAGATGCACATTATAAGATGACACTGTGGGGATAATGCATTTTAAAGTAGGTTTTCCAGTCTCTCAAGGAAAGAACGGATTACATAATAATTAATGAACAGGCAACAGCACATCAGCAGCCTGATGCTTATCCTGCCTTAAAAGTAAACCCTTTAAAATTTCCTGCCATGTGCTTTGTCATGTTTTATACATAAAACCATAGGTTGGATTCTAAATAACATGTACTCCTTGTTCAGAGTTACATTTCCCCAAATGTAGGTTTTATTTTCCAAGAATAATTTTAGGGGGAAACCCACATGCCATATTAATTGATCTACAAAATTGCTTCATACATCTTTTTGTGTGTCTCTTTCTCTCTGTGTGTGTCTATCAATTTCATTTTCTCTCTCTCGTTTTCTAAGTCTTTCCCAAAACTTGCAGCTCTGTCATGTGTTCAGGCAAGTATGACTGGCTGTTGGGAGTGAAACATAAGAATTGTTTGCAGAAGAACAACTAGAGATGCTCTATATCACAGGTGAAAACTGAGTGGCTCTTGATATGCTGTTGTACTGTAAATCCCAGCAGCCCTAGCCATCTAGCCAATACTGAGGAATTCTGGAAGTTGCAATTCAGTGATAAGGAGGGAGGGAGGGAGCACAATTTCCACCTTTGCTTTAGATCACAGCAATCAAATGACTAGAAGAGATCCAGTGTAGTCTTGCAAGGTAATAAATGTTAAGGAAAAAGCAACATGGGATATACAGTATATGAAATAAAACATGTATGTAAGAGTCAGGGTGACTCAGCAGAAGCCAATTGGGAACCACACAGGTGTAAATGGTAATACAATTAACAAGTCCTAACTGCCAAGGACAAGAAATGTAAAGTGGATAATTGGACACACCTGACAATTGTTAAGTGGTCAAGGCTGAGATGATGAAATCATTAATTGTAGGATGAATCAAGAGAACCAATGAGAATGATGTACACGCCTACTGGGTGGAAACAGACAACAGTGGGTGGTACCATGCATTGACTATGATAATGACTATGCATCCCAATGTATTTTGTGGGTTGTAGAGTGGGTAGTAGCAGTGGATAGTGAGGAGTAGAGTATTGTTGTGTTGGATAGTATTGGAGCTGTATATAGTAGAATAAAGTAGATCTTTTATATAAGACTACTGAGTTGTCTGGTGTCTTGGGTGAAGCTACAAGAACCAGCTGGATCCTGAAGAAGGGTGAAGACTTCTGTGGAAGCAAGAGTGAGAAGGCTTGGAGAGTTTGTCGGGGTCTTCAGCCTATTCTCTGTAACTCTTGCTAAGCTATAACCACTGGCCAAAACTGGTCAGCGCGGTGCACAACCAGGTGGTGAGTTCAAGCCAGAG
>NC_056524.1:64936859-64967353 GCF_019175285.1 Sceloporus undulatus | reverse complement strand
ATTGGGAGCAGTGTAACCTTCACCAGATCTGCTGTAGGATTCCCTGCTGTATTTGCTATCTCAGAGAATATACATCTAGGATATATGGTTATTGCTTGTGCATGTTTCTACAGTGATGCAGTGTGAGACTAACGTTCAACCCTATCAATGTCTACTTAGAAGGAGTGCCATTTAAGCTTAATGGAATTGATCCCAGGTTATGGATGGATGGCTTTATGGTTCCAGTGTAGCATTTAACCAGTATCATAGTGAACTTGCCATAAACAGCCTTGTGTTGGTTTTCCCTGAAGCCCTTTTCAGGTCCTAAGTCAGAAAAAATGCACCAGTCAGAGTGAGGCACTGCGCTGGCTTCGATTTTTCTTTCAATAACTATTTTTTTAAAAGAAAGAGAAGAACTAGTTGATATTCCTGCAAAAAAAGTATCCTAACACTGTAACAGAGCAAGCAGTTGTTAATTCAACAACTTTAGTATTTCCACCCATCTTGAAACAACCAAATTTACCCTGTAACTATAGGTTTTTATGGGGTTTTTAGGCTATGTGGCTATGTTCTAGAAGAGTTTATTCCTGATGTTTCACCAGCATCTGTGGCTGTAACTGTTTCTAAGACTGAACTTCATTCAGGCTTTTTGAACACCACACACACATCTGGCAACTGAACATCTGCAGAGAAGATTTGGAGCTATACTACACATTGCATACATATTTCAGTCATTCATAAGTGCTTCAAAAGGTAAAGCAAGACATAAAATTCAAAGGAACCATGTCTGCTGCATGAGCATGCACTTTAAAAGAATTCTATGCAAAATGTCTGGCCATTGACAAATCCAGTAGGACCTGCTACATAGCTGCTGTCACAAACTGCTTGCTTCATTCAACATCAACCTGTCAAAGGTTAACAGGAATTTCCAGCTTTCTGTGGAATGCTTGTTCTTCCCACACAAGCCACCCCTGCATTGCCAAGGTTCTAAAATACACAGTGTAGCAGCTGTTTGCTTTGTCTAACAAGAGAACTTTCTATTAAAAGATCACTTCTGATATTAGTCATTCTGTCTTTACGGCACAACCTGGAGAGTTTTATCTTTAGCAACTGCTTTGAATTGCCTACCAGGTACTGTGATTCAAAACATCTGATTTCATACAAAAGAGGAGAGAATGGAGGTTCTTAAAGCCTAGCCATTAATGAAATGAGTAAACAGATTTTTTTCCAGTGGGTTGAAATTGAGGCTTTCAAAGTTTGTGATGGCAAGATTTATCCTGGATCGAACTGAAGTATTCATTTACAATAGGGATGGGGAATGGTGTTGTTCTCCTTATTGCTGAACTCCAATACACATCAGCTTAGATGGCATACCAAACAGTAAGGGATGCGGAGATTTGCAGTTCAACAAAATTTGAAAGGCCACATTTCTACAGGTTTTGGCAAAGCATTCTTTAGCGCCAGGACATTCAACAAATATTTAATGGTGTTAATAATCTGTTCATGAACACTGCAATATTGGTTTTGTTCCTTACTGACATTCAATAAATATTCAACTATTTCGAGACAACTTTCATGTCAATAAAAGTAGAGTTTGGAAAAGGGTTTTTTTTGTTTTTTTTACTGTAACTCGCAGAATTACTCCAGCCATCAGGGCTCACGATAAACCAGACTTCTAGTTCCAGCACATGCTCACACTCATAAGCAAATTTCCAGTTATTATTATAGTCAAGAGAACTTATATAAACAAACTTTTTTTGTTTCTTAGCTGGGAACTCAGTAGGCATGTAATAATGAGCCATTTAGACTTAGGCTTAAACCTGTGGTACTTCTGGACACAATGTTGTGGTTTATCATAGTCTGAAGTGGAACTTGGGTCACCCAACCAGGGAAGCTGCAAATATTGCGCATAAATGCCCAGGGTAAAGCAAAAACTAACCCCAGCCCCTTGTACAGACACAAATGTATTTCAAAGGAGTTTTCTCCAACTTCTAGATGACAGGAGCTGCTTTAGCTGCCATGGCTATAAACATAATCTTGTCAGGGTCTGGAGAACAAGTGCAATACTACTATTTGGAAAAGATGGGAAACATGCTTTTCCAGATGTTGTTGGACTACAATTCTTCCTCCTTGACTTTACTGGGTACAAGTAAATGGGGACCAGAAGTCAGCAACATCTGGAGGGCCAAACATTTCCTACTTCTGCTCTTCAGCATAGAGGGGACCTGTAAGATCCAGTAGGTTATGATGTATGTTCACTCAGGTGGAGTTCATCTCTCAAAGATTGCATTCCACCTCTAACTTGGCCAAATAAGAAAGGGCAGAATGAATTATTTCACACTAATGTGAAGACACCACACAATTACATTCCACCAGACTTTGGTGCCAGTGGATCCCATCTTGACAGCAAATGGTTTAGGAATACTGGCCTGTATTGCAAGTATTCCCCCCCGCCACCGCCTTTTGCAAGCTCTTGTTGGAAATACAGATGGCATAGCTGTGGTAGGAGGGGAAAACGTTGCTATTCAGAATGTTTCTACATATCCTTTAACCCAGCTCTGTAACTAGTGCTATGGAAACCTACTCTATGTAAGACTGCTGCCTCCTTCTTTTTGTACAAAAAGAAATGAAATGTACAGAGTGCTTATTAAGTTCACATAAGGCTTACTATTTTATTTGTGACATTAAAAGCTTATGTTAGTCAATTGTATTGATATTTGAGAAATAACCTGTTTCACATTATTTTTTCAACTGATGTGTGTTCAAGTGCCTCAAGCCCAAAACTTGGAAAACTTACTCTCTGGACTACCATTCTCAGAATTCCTCCAGACAACATGAGCATCTTGGGGGTATAGTCCCAAAAAGTAACTCTGCTGGTGCTTAAAATCTTGACTAAGCATGCTAGAGCATGATGGCTAATGTGAAACTCTTGAAGGAGCTGTCAAACAACACTAGATATATATCTAGGGAGCATAACACAAACTAAACATATATTTATCCTAGATTAATTTTTTGTGCTTGTACTGTACTTCTTTTTTACAAGGTAAAGAATGAAATTTTGTGCGTCGGTTTATAGAACTAAGGTTTCATAACTAAAATTTGCTAAGAGGTAGATTATTATAGGGTGCTATGTTAACATCCAAAAAATTATGAGGGAAGGTAAAACCCAGGTTTGGCACTTTGACTTGAGGACCGCATAGTACACTAATTGGCACTCATTAATCCTCAAATTCCACAATCATAAAACAGAAGGATGTAAATTCCTTCAGACTTGGTGGGATCCTTAACATCAAAAACATTTTGCCACTTTGTAGCCAGTTGCTAGCATTTAAAGAGCTAATTAGGTAGATTTTGGTTCCTTCACAATTCTGTACTAGGTTATCACATTTTTTAAAATTCTTCTTGGCCTCATCCTTGAACCTTTTAACAGATGTACAATGTCAATTCAACAGATTCAATTTTTCTGATCACTAATTTCTGCCTGGGTTTCCAGAGCATCAGGCAACACTTATATTTGGCTGGGAAATAAGTAACCATCAAGATATACTACACCCACAATACTCCCCTGATCTACCAAGCTTGCAATTCTATTTTTAAAAAGGTAAGATTAGTTTCGTATGATTTGCTTTCAGAACCCAAACTGGTTGTTTCTAGTTCAAGGGACTGGCAAGAAGACAAATGAATGGATTCTAAAACAAATCAGGCTTGAATATTCTCTGGAAGTGAAAATGGCTTAACTGAGGCCATTATTATCTGGAAAAGATAATAATGCTTGGTAAATTGGAAGGCAGTAGGAAAAGAGGAATGCCATACTATAGGTGGATTAAGTCAATCAAGGAAGCCAAGGCCCCGAGTTCGCAAGATCTGAGCAAAGCAGTTCATAACCAGGGTTCATGGAGTTATTTCATGCATCAAGTTCCCCTATGTCAAAGGCAATATGACAGCAAATAACAACAAAGAAACACTAATATAAATAAACAAATATGGCTTTTCTTCTACCATTTGGCTTCTCCACACCAAGATCTGCCTACATCCATAATTAGGTTGCTTCTTTTGATAAACAGCTGGGACAGTGAAGTCATCTCTACTAGGATCATCTGGCATTAGGCTTTTCACATTTTAGAATTTTCTAGAGGAAATAATTAACCCCCTACTATTATGTGGCACAAAAAAGGACATCCCATGTAGAAAGGAGTAAACTGCTAATTCCATCCCTGACACCAACAAATTGCATGTAAACTTCTGATCAGCAAAAGCCTAAGTATGTAAAGTTCAATGTGCTGACTTCCACAAACTCTACAGTATAACTCATAGGTGCTTTACAGACCGCCCAAAAGGGCGGTCTGCATGGCTCCTCCACACAGCAAAATAATCTAATAGTCATAATGGTGCCAAGACATGTGGACGCTAAGAGTCCGCTACGTCAAAATGGCAGCACCCATGTAGAATGGGCGCCGCCATTTTGTACGTGCTCGGCATGTACTAGGGTTAGAGGTGTCCGGAAAGGACGCCCCTTCCTAACCCTAGTACGTGCCGAGTACGTACTTTCTGGCGGTGTGGAACCCGCCATAGATTACTTTATTGATCTGCACATGTAACGTTCCCTTAATTAAACATCCAGGTGAAAATCACTCATATTGGAGAATAGGTCCAAGAAGCCATATGACATGAGTGGGGCCAGATGAACAGCCTAGATGTCCCTTCAACTTTGTGGAGTTCCTCCCCATATGCAGTATAAGGAATGAAGTGAGATTATGGAACTACACGAGTCTATTAATTTAGTAACTGGTACCCAAAATTGCCAGTTTTCCTTCCTCACCCCATTCTTCTCCCCTTCTCCCTTTTTTATCATGCTTGTCTGTTCTAACTTATTCTACATTATAAAGTGCCTTATATGCTTTAGCAGAAATGCAGTATATGAATGTAGTAAATAAATCAATTTGCAGCTAAATCTGAACTTAGAGTTTATGTAAGGTGAAAAAAGGAATTGAGCTATCCATCCAAAAGAGGCATACAGTGTTCTCATTTATATGTGTTTTTATCTCTGACAGCTACAGTACCTTCTGTACACAAATCTGTTCTTAGTTACATGGAAGCATAAAGAAGCACTGTGTTTTTCAATTCTAAATTATGACTAAAACATTTAATGGTTTTTTAAAATTAATATCTACATAATGATAGTATCAGTGGCAGAGATCCAGACTTTGCATTCTTTCTAGAGAAGGCATCTTCATCCTGATCTTCATACCATTCCAAGAGGCAAAATCCCATTCCCTCCACTTCATAGCTGAGCTGGCAAATCAAAGAATTCTTAAATTATTCAGTACTAATTGTGATTATGTATCTTCAACTCATTTGTGGTGACCCTAAGGAAATCCTATCACGGCTTTTCATGACAAGATTGTTCAGAGGGTGGTTTGCCTTTGCTTTCTTCTGAGGCTGAGCGAATATGACTTGACTAAGGTCATCAAGTTGGTTTCCGTGGTCAAACAAGGATTTGAACCCTGCTCTCCAGAGTCATAGTCCAATGCCCAAACCATTACACCATGCTGCTTCTCCCTAATCCAGTCCCATGCTGCAAATCAGTTTATAGGCCAGTTATTCAGTGTAAGAAATAAGATTAACTGCATGGGATTTAATCCATTAATTACTGAATTGTTTAATTAATTCTGCTTCAATATCTATATGACCCTAAACCATAGTTCTGGGAAAGAAATGTACTCTATTTTTATTCTGCCTAAAAACAGAATAATCTGTTTGACATGAAGAACTGGTCCATCTAGTATATATTTTTGGCACTGATTGGCAGTGACTCTCCAGGTTTTCAGGCCAATGTTATCCCATCCTCAGTGGAGATGTCAGGGAGTGAATACAGTATACTCTCTGTTCAAAGCAGGTGCTCTATCACTAAACTATAACTCCTCCCCATTATATAGATATGATGAAGTAGAATCCCCTTGGAGAGTCATTCCACTTTCCCTCTCACTGAGAATGGAATGCTTTTTCTAAGATGGACATTTGCAGGGTTTTAAAAAAAATTATTTATATTAGAACTAAATGTTGACTGGCTAATTGAAAGCATTTAGTCAATGCTTTATATCAAATTAATAGACAGTTTAATAAGCTTGATATCTTCTAAGACTCTTCAGGCACGTCTACATCTCTTGCTTTCCCAAAAAGATTGCATTGACAATTATACCTTTTTAACATCTGTTTTTAGAACTCTACTGATAAAACTGCAGGCATAGTTCTTTGTTTGCTTGTTGGGCGTACATGGGCGTACACCATCACCATACATGCTGCTTTACATTTACCATTGTCAGTTTGGCAATATCCTGCCCTCAGGCTTACAATCTAAAAAGACATGACCCATAAGGAAAAGGGGATGGCAGTGGGGAAGGACATTAAGACCAGCAGGCGCTGGCTGCTGCTCTTTCCCTCTGAGGCCTCAGTAGTAGCAACTGGAATAGAGGCAGCACCTCCATCATTTCAGGACACCACCAGATGATACTATCTGTGTATGAGATATGAAGTAACAACTTGTTGCTTCCACCAGGTAATCATAGGAATACTTAACCCAGAGTAATTTCCACTGAGTTCAGTGGTATTTTCTTTTCAACAAAAATGCAGAGGATCAGATTGCATGAGATACAAAACAAGCAGTATGATGCCTTATTCCACCAACATCTCATAAAGTAAGATAGCTGTATCATCAGATGACATAGAAACTCTTCATGGGGCAGGATGGAAAGACATTGTTGTGAAATTAAGATCAGTGCTGGCTGAAAAAAATGCAAACTAAAGTGGGCACAATTACTTGAGTGTAAATTCCCAGTGTACAATATGTACAGGAATGCATTGTTACATAGCCAGTCCTAGATAGAAATGATGGGCTTCTGCATAACCACTATGTTTGTTTATTTGTTTGTTTGTTTATTCATGCCTCCATCCATACCTCACCTTTTAGGAAGAACCCTTACAAGACAGTTCACAATACACAGAGAAAACAATACACTGGTACCCCGGGATACAAATGCGCCGCCTTACGAAATTTCCGGGTTACGAAAAAAAAATCCATTATTCAAAAAAACTGTTCCGGGTTTACGAAGGTTTATTCGGGTTACGAAAAATTTTTTGGGCTTTTTTCGGCGCTATTTCAAACGAAATCGCGGCTTGTCCCCATTAGCGCCTATTGCTTTCGCCTTACGAAGATTTTCGGGTTAGAAAGCGTGGCGGCGGGACTAATGTAACCCGGGGTACCCCTGTATATTCAAACTTTATATTAAAAAAGCATTTGAACAGAATGCATATTTATTTATTTATTTATTTAAATAAGCAATCAAAACATTAAGTGTGCTTTGAAAGAAACCAGTGACAGAGCCATAGGCACCTGCAAGCAGAAGGAATCCACATCAGAGGAGCCACTACTGAGGGGTCATTTTCCAGCCTGCCTGATATCTCCTAAAGGGCCTGGACAGGTTTATGTTGGTGAATATTGTCATTCAAATAATCTGGCCACAAACCATTCCTACTTTTAAAGGTCAGGACTAGCACTTGGACAGCCAACAATCAGCCAATGCCACTGGTACAGAAGCAGTGTAATCCCTATGTTTGGCTAGGACTCTAGGAGTCCAAGCTCTGAATTTCTCCTCAGGCTTGGAAACCTACTGGGAGACCTTGGGCAAGACACATTCTTTCAGCTTCAGAGCAGGGATGTAGCCAAGGGGGGGGGGGTTCTGGGGGTCCGGACCCCCCCCTTCCATTAGAAAAATGAATGGTGTGTGCTGTTGCACCGCCGCACTCAAGCCCCATTATAATGATGGCACTTAGTCTGGACCCCCACCCCTTCCTAAAATCCTAGCTATGTCCCTGCTCAGAGGAAGGCACCAGCAAACTCACTCTGAATAAATTCTGCCAAGAAAAGCCTGTGATAGGGTTGCTTTAAGTCAGAGTCAACTTAACAGCAATCAAAAACAGTGACCAGAAATCTAATCTGGGGCTGGAACTGCACTGCAGAAATAATGCAGTTTGGCACTTTAACTGCCATGGCTGAGTGTTATGGAATTCTGGGATTTGTAGTTTTCTGAGATATTTAGCCTTCTCTGTCTAAGAGCTCTGGTGCCTCACCCAATCCCAGCCATGGCTGTAAAGTTTCAAACTGCATTATTTCTGCAGTGCAGATGTGGTTTAGACGTGATGGTGTGTGTATGCAACTACAGCCAGATCCACATTCTCCAGATAAGATCTGAAGCATTTTTGGATCGGTCCTGTGGGGAGTGAGTATCGATGATCTCAGGGGACTGCAACCTTGAAAACCACTTTGGCAAAAGAGTGAACCTATCTCAAAAATATTTGCACTTTCACCTAATGAACTACTTGAATTATTCTTGTGATATGTTCTATACATCACAACCACAGGAGTTTCCAACACCACTCTATCAAATGTCAGCACACATACCTCAATAGTTAATGGCTCTGTAAAATGTCTTGGCCTTGTCCTCTACAAATCTATTATTTCAGAGTTGCCTATAAACAGTTTTTACTAACTCCTCTTACACAGAACTTGGAAAAATTACTTTGGGGATTGCAGTTTCCAGAATCTCCTGAGCAACTATTGAGTTGAGTGAGTGTGTGCATGCATACCCACTGCCTGAGGAAACATGCAACTGACTGCGCAATTTATTTTCTTACATCTCTCTACAGGGAAGCAAGTCCCAATGAGCTTTGCAGAACTTACTCTCATGCAAACAGGGGTTGCTACAATAGATTTAAGACAGGTATTGCTCTGGAAATTATTTCACTTTATCTTCCGTGTACTGATTCCTGCATACATTAAATTCAACAGGACTACTGAGTAGGCAGGTATAGGTCTGTCTTGTTTGTATTTTTGGCAGATAGGTGAGTTTCCAGACAGGGCTTTTTCATCCTGCCACCATTTGTGGCCAGACACTACCATCCTCCTGTATTTCCTCCCTTCCATCTTTTTTCTTTCTGCAGAAAACCCATCAGAAACTAGAAATCATGCTGCAGCTATTCCATCTTTTTTTTTTATCCTCCTCAAGGGATCCTTCCACAGAAGTGGAAGAAAAATTAAAAAGGTTGCAAGTGGACAGTGCTGCCACAATCATGATCTTATAAAATTATAAACCTTATAAAATCCTGTGACTTATGGCAAGATGAAGGCATGATCAAACCAAAAGCTATACAGTGCCTTGCTGGTGAGAGCACTGAGTCACTGGGGGGGGGGGGGATCAGACAGTCTGGAAGTAACTGTCAGTCAGTCCAGAAAGGGGCGGGAGTTGTTCAGCCCTCCAGATATGAATCAATTGCAACTCCCTGGCATTCTTCACCTTTGGCTACACTACGGGTTAAAGGGAGTTGTAGTCCAACCATATCTAAGGGGGGCTGGACAATTCCTGTACATGATCTGGAACTGGAAGTACCCTGTGCCTTCCTGGCATTCTGCAACAATGGAACGTTGCATCCCAATTGTGTTTTGAGCTAGATAGGTAGAGAGATGGATAGACAGATGATAGATACATAGAGAGATAGAGTGATTGATTTCCCAGCTTGGGAATGAAACCCACTGGGTAACCTCGGGCAAGTCACACTTTCTCGGCCTCAGGGGACAGCAAAGGCAAACCTCCTCTGGATAAATCTTGTCAAGACCTGACAGGTTCACCTTAGAGTCATCACAAGTCGGATAGGACTTGAAGGCACACAACAACAACAACAACAACAACAAAGACAAATAGATAGACAGGTAGCCGTCTTGGATCCCCACACTGGAAGGAAGGTGGGATTATAAATAAGCATCATCATAATAATAGATAGATGTCAGATAAGATATAACCTCTCTCTTTCTCTCCAGACACACATACCCCTGAGCAAATGAAGCAATTCGGTGCCTCTCTGTATTCTGACTCTCATCAGAATCCCCCTTGCCCTCCCTCTGTCCTCCCCCTCCAGCCCTTCTTCTTCTTCTCTCTCCTCACAAAGGCTTAGAGCCTCCTCACAAAGGGCCCGTCCCCTTCCAGCCCCTTCTTTGCCTCTGCCCCTCACGCCCTCAACCCACTCCAAGCCTTTTCGTTTTCCCCAAAGGGAAGGAAGGAAGGAAAGAAAGAAAGAAAGAGGGTTGGTGAGGCGCCTGGCAAGCGGGAAGGTGGCAGACAGCATCCCCCGCAGGGGGACAGGAGTGGACTGTGTCCTCACAGCCAAAATGGAGGACAGGACCACAGAAAAGCTCCAAACACTCCTGGAAATATATATTCAAGCTTCCTTTGCTCCAAATAGAGGACACTTTGGAATTCCTCCTGGACAGGAGGAGGAAAGGTAGGGCATGTCCGGGTAAAGGAGGACGTGTCTGGTCACCCTGCAGGTGGATGTAAGTTCACACTTCTTAGTCATGGTCGAAATGGAGGACATTTTGGAATTCTTCTTGCATGGAAGGCTGAAATGGAGGACATGTCCGGGAAAAAGGAGGACCACTGCTTAGCCTGAGCGCGGACTAGGTGTTGGGGGGGACAAGGTTGGTGGGACAGGGAGGTCCCTGACAGACAGGGTGCCCAGGTGTCCTCCTAACACAAGGGAGGGCAAAATGGAGGACATTCATGAAAAATTAAGAACATTCCTAAATAAAGGCCAAAAACCCCCCCACTCACAGAAATAGAAAGGCATGCTTCTCAGTCATGCTCAGAATGGAGGACATTTTGGAATGCCTCCTGGACCGAAGGTCGAAATGTGGGGCCTGTCCGGGAAAAGGAGGACATTGGAGGAAAATGTAGGAGTAGAAATGCGTGTTTCTTAGTCATGCCCCCAAATGGAGGACATGATGGGATTCCTCCTGGGCAGAAGGCTGAAAGGAGGATGCGTCCTGGGAATGTAGGACCTTCCAAAAGAATGTGAGACTGGCACAAACGAAAGCTAAAAGCACTCAGCACATGAAGCCATGTTTCTCAGCGATGCTCAGAAGGACGGACCCTTGGGAAAGGCTCCTCCTGGGCAGAAGAGGAGGAGGCGGCTGGCCGCCCTGGGTGGAAGGCGGGGGGGGGGGCCAGGGCTCTGGGCTCCTACCTTCTCGGCGGTGAGGACGTGGAGCCCCTCTCGGACCTTGGCGAAGGAGCCCTCGCCCAGCTTCCTGCCCACCAGGTAGTTGCCCACCCGCTTGGTGTGGGGGAACTCGCGGAGCCGCTCCCGGGCGGCCGAGGCGCTGAGCCAGGCGGGCGCCGGGGAGGAAGGAGCAGCAGCAGGAAGAGCAGCAGGCAGCCCCTCGGGGGCCAGGGCCAGGGCCAGCGCCAGAGGGGGAGAGGCCGCCAAGGGCTCCCCGCCGCCCCCGCCTCCGCCGCCGCCCTCCCCGAAGGGCCCCGACAGCGGATCCCCCAGAAGCCCGTCCCCGGCCGCCGCCGGCATCCTCTGGCCGATGCGGGAGCCTCCGGGGCTCTCTCTTGCGGGAGATGCGGAGGCTAGTCGTGCCAAGGATGCCCCCGACAAGGCGCCCGCTCCACGTGGAAGGAGCCGACGGCTGCTTGCGAGCCTCTAGGAGGGCAGCCCCGGAGGCACTCCTGCCCTGGAAGGGGCCACGGCTTCCAAAGCCCCAGAGCTCTCGCTTGGCCCCGAAAGGAGGAGGAGGAGGAGGAGGAAGGAGCCGCTCTGCCAAGAAGCCCCAGAGCCAGCGCTGCGCATCCCTTGCCAGAGCCAGAGCCAGAGCCAGAACCGGCTCCCTCGCTCTCTCTCGCAGCCCAGGCGCCTCCCTGGGAGCCGGTTGGCTGGGGCTTGGATGCCCTCCCCTCCTTGGAGCTGTCCATCACTTGGGCCCCCCCCCCCTCCCCCCCCCCCCTGCCTCAGTTGCATCCACACCGAGCGAGAAGAACCCGCTCCCACGCCACTTTCACTGCCGCGGGGCGCAACTGGCCCCGCAAGCCTTTTGCTCTCAATATAACAACAACAACAACAACAACAACAATAATACAGTCATCCCTAAACATTGGCAGCTTTGATATTTGCGGCTTTGATTATTCACAGATTTGATGACTATGTTCTGTCTAGGAATCTCTAGGTCCTCCTCCAGTGCAACTCTATGGTCGACTTTAACTAAAAGTTGCACTGAAAGAGCCAGCGATTCCTAGAAAGAAGGCTCTGCCAGGCCTTCCTAGCTCCTCCAGCGCAGTCCTAGGGTCAGGGTCTGTCTGCTGCCCTGGAGCCGGACCCAGAGATCCCTAGAGAGTGCTGTCCTCTCAGGTGGAAACACAGTGCTTTTGTTCTTTAGGGTTTTTCCCCATTCAGGGGGGTCCTGTGCCCCTAACCCTAGCAAACGGGAAGAGGCAAGTGTAGACTGAATTCAATAGGACTACTCTGGAACTTACTCCCAGGTAAACAGGGGTTGCTGCAAGAACTTTAAGGCAAGTGTTCCCCCAGAAATTATTTCACTTTATGGTCAGACTTCTGTCTTCTGATTTCTAGGCCCTTGGTGCCTGCTAGGGTTTACTTCCAAGAAACACACACACAGACACACACATGGATGCCCTAAATCCCATGATATGCACCCAAAATCTGTGGATGTTCAAGTCCCATGATATTCAGTGGCATTGAAAAATAGTTCTCCTTCCACAAAATGGCAAAATCAAGGCTTGCTTTTTGGAATGTATCCATGGATAAAAGAAATCCAAGGCTATGGAGGGCTTAGCCCAATAGGACCAAGTAGGCATGTATAGGACTGTCTTGATTGTATTCTTTTTGGTGGACATGTGAGTTTCCAGATAAGACTTTTTAATTATGGAGTCATCTTGCCGCCATTTGTTTTGCTCTAGTGCCACAGCAGGCTACCATTCCCAGAATTCCATAGCATGGAGCCATTACAGTTAAAATGGTGTTGAGCAGGATTATTTCTGCAGTGTGGATGCTGCCTGGCTCTTCCAGGCTTCTAGTAGAGATTGAGAAGGGGAGTATGGGAGAGGAAAGCATCACTCAGGCTGAATTTGCAGTCATTTAATCTGATCCTTCAGCTGGGAACAAATGCAATGAGGGGGAAAAGGGGGGAGGCAGGCAAGAGCCCCTCAGCAGCCCTATACCCTGAGCAATTCAGTTAGCCATAATTTGTTACAGTCCATAGACTCAAAAGTTACATATCCCCCTCAATAAGACCAAAGAGTCCGGAGGGTTGCTAAATCTAACTCTTCCCTTTCCCTTTTTACATAGAGGGTTCTAATCCTAGCTGCCTCAGAGAGAAGTTTAGCAATTTCAAGAGTGACATTTGGGCATTTATTTTCCAACAAGAATTTTACATTTAAAAAGGTCTGATCTTCCATTATTTATTTATTTATTTATATGCCTCCTTTCTCCCAGAAAGGGACCCAAGGCGGCTCACAAAATACAAACATTTTTTGGGGAAAAATTACAATAAGAATTTAAAAACAATTAAAACATCTTACTCCGAATTCAAAGATATAGCTGTATATATATAGCTGTGTAGACTAAGTATGCAGAGAGACCTTGTAGCACTTTTGAGACTAACTGAAAGAAAGAAGTTGACAGCATGAGCTTTCCTAGATTAAAGTCTATTTCCTAATCTGAGCATCTACTTCATAATCTGAGCCTGGGATCACTTTTAGGACTTGTGAGAGTGGAGCATCCTCACGCTCCTGAGCCCTACCGCGCCCCGCTAGCACCATCATGGCTCGCCCCCATCCACACAGGGGCCGCCATGAAGATGCACACAAGGAGTGGGTTCTTTTTAGGGCTCCCAGAGGCCACGCCATTTGGTTGGTGTGGCCTCCGTCGGGGGCAAAAAGGGGTGGCATCTCACTGCCCCTTTCTCCCCATTGGTCCAGCCCCTTAGTTTCAAAGGTACTACAAGAGTTTGACTTGTGGAATCTGGTTGTAAAAAGAAATTCTGGTAACTCCCCTCTCCTCCCTTTGGTTCCTTTTGAAAGTGGAATGTGGGTCGGCTTTTGTTATGAACTACAGTCAAATAGATTTATCCAATAGCAATAGCAATTACATGTCTATACTGCTTATCAGTGCACTTAAGTACTCCCTAAGCGGTTTACAAAGTGTAAGCTAATTGCCCCCAACAATCTGGGTACTCATTTTAGGGACCTCGGAAGAATGCAAGCCTGAGTCGAGCTTGAGCCCTTTTGCTGGTATTGAACCCGCAACCTTGTGGTTTGTGAGTGAGTGGCTGCAAGTACAGGCATTTAACCACTGCGCCACCAGGGCTGGTTATTCAGACGTTGAAAATAATCCCGGGAGAATGTGGATTGGATCCTTGTTGTCCACATGCATTTCAAAGGCATCTGATTAAGTATTTGTAGGGTGTGGGCTGCCAAAACCTGACTTAAGCCAGGATAATCAATCTTGTGGGTTTTGCTGAGTTTTCCTAAAAGTATTGCATTGTTGGCTGTGTGAATAACCCATGCGAATAGACCTGGAATAAACCGGGATAAAACTCTGCCTGCTTTGAACATGTTTTGAATACATCCGCATCATCAACTCCATCTTTATTCACAGGGCTGGCACATGTGAGCAACTAAATTCACAGAGATGCGGTTCCGAGAAAAAAAATTGTGTGAATGCGTGAGTGAAATTATTCGCATAGTTAATGATAATATTTATTTATTTACATCCTGCCCCTTTGAGGTCAATCGGGGCCGCTAACAGCAATAAAATACAATATATTATACATCAAAATCTACTTCCTTCCCCCCCCCCTTAAAAAGTTATTAAATCGATTATAATTAAAACCAACAAATTAAAACAACATCAACACATACACATTATTACAAAACAAAACAAGACAAAACAGTAAAATTTCCAGGGAGGACCTTGGGGACTCTCATGAGAAGAGGGTTCCTGAGACCGGGGTTATCTATCCCAGAAAGGCCTGCCGGAAGAGATCTGTCTTGACAGCCTTTCTAAAGCTGTCTAAAGATGTCAGTTGATGGATTTCATCCGGCAGGTCATTCCATAATCTGGGGGCAACAAGAGAAAAAGCCCTCTGGGAGTTAGCCAAAAGCCTATATCTTTGAGGTTGCAGCAAATTCCTCCCAGTGGACCAGAGTGTGTGGGGAGGATTATATGGGAGGAAGCGGTCCCTGAGATAGTTTGGACCCAAGCCATTTAGGGCTTTAAACCAACACCTTGTACTGGGCCTGGAAACTAATAGGCAGCCAGTGGAGGGACTTTAAAACTGGAGTAATGTGGTCCCTCCTCGATGTTCCTGACACTACTCTGGCCGCCATGTTCTGCATAGTTGCCCTTTAAAAAAGAAAATCTGAATAACGCCTATGGGCAAATGAGAGACCTCCAACCCAGATACTGTGGAGTATATCACACGGAGCTTTTGGGTGGTTTTCTGGCCCAGTTCTGGCTCACTTCCGAAGTGACTGCACTTCCAACGATGCGGTTTCACATCGTAAAGTGACTGTGTTATCAGACGCCATTGATTTCTATGAGAGCACCGTGTGAGGCGCTTCCACAGTGTTTCCAAAGTGACCCCTCATTTTGGTAAAACCAGAAAAAAGGGACTTCACAGAATTCGCATTGAAGCTCACTTCGATTGCACTACGAATCAATCTGGTGTGAAAAAGCACCCTGATGCCACCCCCTTGGTCCCTGCATCCTGCTCCATCATTCCCCTCCTCCTTCATGCCATCTCGCCCCCTCTGCCACTCTGCAACCCATCCCATCATTCCCATCATCTTCTGACTGCCCCTGCCTCCCGATCCTGGCTCCAGCGACCTATCCCATCATCCTCTGATTGCCCCTGACTCTCAATCCTGGCCCCAGCGACCAATCCCATCATCCTCTGACTGCCCCTGCCTCCCGATCCTGGCCCCAGCAGCCTATCTCATTATCCTCTGACTGCCCCTGCCTCCTCATCCTGGCCCCAGCGACCTATTCCATCTTCCCCTGACTGGTTCTTCACCCCAATGAAGGATGACAGCTAAGGAGGGGGCAGGGAAGGAGGACAACGTCCAGAGCCCCACTGAGCATGTGCAAAGGTGCCGATTCGAATCATTGATTCCTCAAAGTATGCTCTGGTGTGGTAATACAATGTGCAATCACTCTGCTTTGCTTGAATCTGCATCACGTGACTTGCTTGAAATTGAACTGACTTCTCTTCCCTCTCACTTCAGAAGGGCAACAGAAAGGCAGCCAGGTGTGGTAAAACATCATGTTTTAACCTTAATTCGCATTGCTAGACAGGAGTGACTCTGGATCTGGTGTGGAAAAACATCACGCTTTGCATTGCTAGAACCGGAGTGACTGCGGATCTGCGCTGCAAACCCCCCCCGTGTGATAAGGTCCTCAGTCATCAATAGCCCAGCTGGCTCAGGGCTCTGTCTTCTTGGATGGATCTATCTATTTGATCAGTTGCTGAAGCCAAAAATGCATCAATAAGATGACTCCCTCTTTCCCCCCAAAGAGTTTTCAGTAAGGCACCTGAAATGCATGAAGGTGCTGCTGCCTCTCTTTAATTAGGGCACTCAAGAGTACTGACAGCCGCTCCGCGTGACTCCTTTTTCCTCCCAGCAAAGCTTGCCAGTCCCCCCCCCCCATCAAGATCTCTTTTATGCTTTCCCTGATAATATTAATGTATAAACGCTGCTTTCCCCGGCACCTTTTGTGCTCAAAAGCACTTCACGTTGCTTGCACTCCTTGGCTGGTGGAATGTGCTCCAGAGCTCAGATCGTGACAGCTCTGCCAATAAAAGCATAAATGGTCCCCACCTCCTTTTTTCTTGTTGTTAAAGAATGTGGAACTGAAAACGCAGTTACCTTGGCAGCTTAAAGAAAAGAAATACCCTGCCTTTTTATTATACATTATTTTTATTTACAGCTATTGCCTCCATTTTATGTACTCAACAGCTTGGTTTTTTAAAAAAATCAATTTCTAGCTGTAGCTTGACAAATTGTTATATACAGTATCCTTCATCCTAACTGTCTTTTAGAACACTTTACACTATTACAACTTCTATGAGGAATATGAATAGACAGGAGACTGAGACAAAACAATGTTGTGCTAGGTAAACTCATGGCAAATATCAATGGTCTCAGAAGAACAAAATGCAGTCTATAAATCTGCATCCGTTTACAGATTCAAGGGGTGATTCAGATGTTACCATTGTTACATGGAGAGTGCTAAATACCAAATCACTTTCATATACAGAAGCCCCCAGAAGAGGACTTGTAACATTTTCATAGCATGAGATGTGACCTAACAATGTGAACAGATGCTAGAAAAATAGAATATTTTCACAGTCAACTAATACAGAAGTAGGAGTTGCAGAGCCACCCCTGCCATCAGGCAGAATGGCTGCCTCAGGCAACAGATTTTTTCATTTCATTGAAGAGGGACAAATTGTTTCCTTGGTGTCATTGAAGGACAACAAATGTAATTTATTATTACTATATATTTAAGTATTTGTTAAGAATGTGAAAGGGTTTTATGACCTGTTTTATCTCCTAAGTCATAAACTAGGCTCCTTTGTGATACTATGCAACTTGACCTGCAGCACAACAGTGTCATTTGCTGCTCCAACTCAGGCAACGATTACCTAAGTCATTGCTACTGAAAGAAGTCCCTGGATGAGTGCCAGTCTATGAGCCATCTACTGAGAGTAGAAATAAAGTTGCAAGGGTTCCAAAGATAATTCTGACTAACTGGTTACTGTGTACTGTACTCTTTGCCTTCATCTTCAAGTGAAGGTTGTGCTCCATCAGCTGGTGCTTGTCTACAAAGCATCAGTTGATAGTCCCTGGAGGATCTCCAGGAAGGAAAGAAAGAAATAGTTGTAGCCACCAAGCACAAATATGAAACCAGTGCAGCACAATGGAAAAAAATAATTGCCTATTCCCCCATATCAGATAACTTGGGAAGCACTGGCTTAAGTTCTTCCACTGCTTGTGATGTGATATGCTGTTGCTGCCCCATCATTATTGCCACCCCCTTCCACTACTTTACACAAATAACAAAAACACTATGTTTTTACCCAAGAGAACATCACCTTAGGAATTTCTAGGTCCTCCAGTCCAACTCTGTGGTCAACATCTTCCAGGCATTAGCCATAGAACTGCACTGGAGGAGCTACAAATGCCTAATGGAGTGTTCTCTTTTCGTCCTGAGGAGATGTGGATCGCTGCACTGATGCATGTTGGGATTGTTGTTCCCATTACATTCATGAATCTCTTCAAGGCTTTTTAACCCTTGTGTAATTCACACATGCCATTTTTTGGGTTAAAATGGAGCCGCCTCCCTTTGAACAATAAAGAACAATCTGAATCAGTTCAGAAGCTTATTCACACTGCTGACAATGAAGATCTTTTGGGAAAACTTGGGGAAAAATCTGGTATCAAATATCCCAAGTTAAGTGGGTGCATTCAGGTGAACACCAAGGATTCAACCCAGATTCAACCTGGATTATTTTCGTAGTGTTAATGGGTGCTGGGCTGGTACCACTACAGGGGTTGCTGATATCAAAGGTGCCATTCTTTTCTATTAATGTTTTAATTATACTGTATTCTCATATTTGGTGGACTCAGTGGAGAGTTAACCATGAGTACCTATGTGCCAGCAAACATGAAAGTAAGGGGGTCTTGCACACTGTGTATGCTACATAGTATCTATTTTAATTACTAACAACAACAAAAACCCAATCTTTTTGCACTTTTCCCCACAAAGCTACAGTTCCTTGTTGGCTCCTCCAAGTTCCTTAATCGATAAAGTAGTCAGGAGAAGAAACTGAAGTTTACATGCCCATCTACCCCAGTATAGTCTTATATTCCCTCCATAAGCAACTTTCTGTATAAACCCCACATTCCTGTTTGTGTTTCTCCTGCTTTGGTCAGACTTTCTAGCTGATTTTACCCCATGATGTATGCATTAGACTATTTTTCATGGAAATGGAGATGGAACGCCTGACTTTTCATCTCCAACAATGGGCTCTTTGCCTGACCCTCAAGTTCTTTGTTCCAAGCCTCATGTAGTTAGAGTGCTTACAACTAGCGTATTACTTATAACTTCTTTACAAAGCTCCATTGTCATTAATAGGGTTCATACAGTTAGCTCCAGATTTACTGACAGAATAAAATACTCCAAAGCTCAGTGGGTCACATTAGACCAATGCATTTGACTAGTCAGGAATTCACTTTCATATGCTGCCATTATGACTTTTACCTGAGGATATCCAAAGTGAGTGAGTCATAATCTACTAGGCCTGAGCAGGTTAGTATGTTACTTACTGTCCATGAACATCAAACAAAGGATTTTCAAGCCATTCCAAAATTAAGATTTTCCCCTAGAGTGTTGGACTTGTGAGAATAAGGATCAAAAATAAATCGCTCAGCCAGTCTGAGACCTACTGGAACTGCGGAGAGCATAATCTGGGGAGAAACATTTAAGTCTTAATAACTGTCATGAATTTAACCAACATTCCCACTATGCCCCCATGGCCATGAAAACTCACTGAGTGACCAATTATACTCTCTCAGCTTCAGAGGACAGCAATGGCAAACCCCTCTGAAGAAACATGCTAAGAAATCCCTGTGATAGGTTTTCCTTAGGGTTGCCACAGGTCAAAAACAATTTGAAGGCACACAACACAAAGACACAACATTTCCATTCCCCAGCATCACCCAAACTGGTATTTGTATGGTAAAGGTGTTGTGACGTTTCAGAAAAAGTCAATGAACTGATGTAGGGTTGGAGATTTGATTGAGAAGTTTCAAAAACCTACTTTCACAGGCAACTGTGTGTGGCCATTCTATACTCCAGAGAATAGTGTCAGAATAATACAGCTATTTTCATGAGAAACAACAGCAGCATAGAAACAGATCTCTAAGTTATCAGATACAGGGGAATGTTCTCAGTATTGGGGATTGATAAATAATGGGTTTCTAACTTCATAAATCTTAACCACAGATTGTATGAGTTATTATGACTGCTAAGTGGGTGGTATCTTCAAGAAGCCCAGAAGAACTGAAAGGGAGAGAGCTGAATTACAGTACAAGTTCCCAAGTATTTCCACAATACACAATGCACTGAGGTCTACAGGCCTATGTTAATAAGTCTTGAAGGTGCAACAGGACACTTCATGGTTTTAGCACAAGAGAATAATGCAGACATTTACTTGGCAACAGGACAAATTGCTTTATGACTTCAAAGGTAAAACAAGTTATAAACTGCTGAGCAGATATTTGTATTGGAAAAGAGATAGTTATCACACTGTGTATGTTAATTGATTTACATTTTCCCAGGATGTTTGTGGTATCATTAAGAGTTTTGTTATTGGCCATAGTTAATAATATACTTATCATGTGCCATGATTTTCTGCATCCAGTTTGAATCTAACATCATGCCCTACCCACAAACCATGTGCACTTTGTGTGTGTGTGTGTGGGAGGGAGGGAGAGAGGGAAAGAGAGAGATTCTAGGATTATACTCCATGTATATGACAAAATGGTTTGTAATCCCTGTTTAATTAAACACTCTTTTTCTGTTTTAAAGTCCAAATAGTTAATATATTGGGGGTATCATTACTTATTTTATTTATATTATTTTATGAAAATATTTCTATTTCACCCTTTATCATGAGGTTCCAGGGATGTCATACAGATAAAACAATACTTTAAATTAATTCCAGATTGAAACAATAAAGTTAATTAAATAAGATAAAATAAAACATGTTAAAACAACTTGAAAGGCTGGAACAATTAAAAACCATGTAGATATACATTTAAAAGTAAATTAAGCCTCAAAGGTTTTAATTAGGGGAAAAAACCCTCTTGACTAGACACAGGAAAGAAACCAGTTTTGGTGCCATTTAGATCTCCAAAATGAGTGCATTCCACAATTGGACTGCAACAGTTGAAAAATCACTTTCTTATGTCCTTGCTTACTGTATTGTACCCCTACACACTGCTGTGACACAAAGGAAACCCCATCCTGCAAACCTCAACATCTCACCAATGCCCCTCCAAATATATAGCTATGAACAATCAACCAGTAATAATTTAAATCACTAAACAACTTCCTGCCTTTCAGGACATTCAAAATCAGCAGCTTGAGAGAACACTCCAGTTCTGGGGGTTATAAATTGTTCTATAAACGTTTCTCAGTCTTAAACAATATGGAGGTGATGGATTCATGGATTATAGCAAAGAAAGAAAGAAAGAAGACCAGTAGTTCTGAATGTGACACACACACACACACACGGTCCCCAGTGAAACTATTGTTTCTGGTCTCATTTTCTTGCATGCAAAGGGCACCACTTAACTCAGTATGTATTATCTATTCTAAATTAAAAACCTGATTTTTGTGGCTGATTACCAATGTCTGTTTAGAGTATTTCAAGTACAGTAATACAGTAATATGGAATTGTGAATCCATTATTTATTTGTTAGTATTTACTTTAACAAAGGTTTTTAAAAATTAATTTTAAAATTTAAAATCATTTAAATCATTTAAAAACATGTACAGGTCTAATCCTTCTATATGTATGATATGTTCAGCATACAAGTTAAACAGATAGAGTGATCAAATGCAGCCTTGCCTGGGCCTCTTGCCAACTGGAAAACATTCTGTTTCTCTGTATTCTGTCCTGACAGTAGCCTCTTGTCCTGAGTGTAGGTTACAGTACATCAGGCCAATCAAATGTTGTGGCATACATATTTCTTTAAGAGCAATGTCAAGTTTTTCAGGAGCTACACGATCAAAGGTTTTACTGTAATTTATAAAGCACAGGCTGATTGTCTTGTAAAATTCTTTGGTGTGCTCCATTATCCAACATATGTTTGCAAGGTGACTGCTAGTTCCTCTTCTTTTTCCGAACCCCACTTGCACATCTGGCATTTCTAGTTCCGTAAAAGTCTTTGTTGTAGAATTTTGAGCATCTCTTTGATTGCATGGGAGATTCATGTAATTTTCTGGAGGTTACTGCAATCCCTAGTGTCCCCTTTCTTAGAGATTAGAATATATATTGAACATTTCTGTGGGCCATTATATTTTTTCCCCCATATTTGGTGACAGATGTTAGTTAGAATTAGAGTAGATTCTGTCTGTGTAGCTTTAAGCAGCTTTATTGGTATGCCATTTGTTCTTGATGGTTTATTTCTCCAAAGTGCTCTGAGCGCAGCTTTCACTTCACCTTCTAAAACTGTAGGGTCATCTTCAACATTCATTCTTCCTTGAATAAATCTGTCATCTTTTAATGTCATTTATACAGGTCTCTGTGGATTGTTTCCTTTGGCTTTTTAGTTGTACTTGGTCATGTCATGTGTAGCCCTACTGGTCATAGAGCATCTCCACTCTTGGTTTAAATTTCTCTTTGATTTTACTGATCTTGTGGGAAAAGTCTTTTGTTCTTCCATTTTTGTTGTCATCTTCTATTTCTCTGCATTTATTATTATTTTAGGTTTTTTCCCCCTACTGTTCACAAATCACTGACCAGTTGCATTCAGGCTTCTGACTCTTTATCTGTCACCTTTTACTTTTGCTTCTTGTCTACCCTTAACTTCCTGAAGGGTTTCATCAGTCATCCATTAAGGCTTATCTTTCTTTTTGTCTGTAGATAGTGTCATTTTGCATTCCCAACTGATAGTGTCCCTAGCTTCAGTCCAGAGTTTTTCTGGTTCCTGGTTAATTAGGCTAAATAGTGCAAATCTATTTTTTTACATTATTTTTACATTCTAAAGTGATGTTCTTCAGGTTGTATTTTGGCACAGTGGTTGGTTTAGTGTTCTTATTACCACCCCATTTCTTCTTAGATTTTTATTTCCTGAGTAAAATCTGACTCATAATGTCCCATTCCTGTCCACTTTAGCTCACTCACCCCAAGTAGTGCAATGTTTATATGTTTTATTTCTTGTTTTACTGTGTCTTGATTTCCCAGATTCATGTTTCTTTCATTCCACGTTCCTATCATATGTGTTGTGCAGCCTCAAACTTGCCTTTCACCTCTGAGAACATTGACAGCTGAATGTCCTTTTGGCATGAATCCAGTTGTGTCTTTAGCCCCAGTAGCTCTTTTAATGCTTTACTACCTGGAAGTCTCATCTTCTGTCACTATTTTTTGTTTCATTTTGGATTGTTTCATCATTAGGGTTTCCATTTTAAAAGATATTCAAAAGGGGCTTAATTCTGCCTCTTCCTGAGTAATTACAAGTGTTAGCTATGGTGCCACTGCTGTTGTCTCTAAGAGGTCTTCTGCCAGTGTCACCCTGCACTTCTGCTGCTGCCCAGTAGCTGTTTGGCACATTTCGTCTGGCTCCTCAGGAAAAATCTGTCTGACATGGGAGACTCTACTAGCAGCACTGCTGGCATCACCGCAGAAAGATAGTGCCATGGTAAGACTTGCTTATATAGCATAATGGTTTTATTGGAAATGTAAAGCTAGTGGTTCCCAAACTTTGGTCCTCCAGATGTTTTAGACTTCAGCTCCCAGGATGTCTGAATGCTTACCAAGCTGACTAAGGCTTCTGGGAGTTGAAGTTCAAAATATCTGGATGACCAAATTTTGGGAACCACTGTACTAGAGATTCGGTATAGGGGTTACCGGATCTGCCCAGGTCTACACAGGACAAATGCCCCAGTGGGAATGGGGCCTGAAAGTTACTGCCATGGTAGAAATTTGGAGAAATAGGGCTGGCACTTACAAATCAGCAAAAAAGAGGTCAAATGAGAATGCAGTGTTACATAAAATCTGCTTATATATGATATGTATAGTTGTAAATCTACAAACAGTAACTGTTTTGGCATAGTGGAGAAGACTATGATTGTAGCTGAACTCTGTACATGCTCATTCTGTAGCTGAGTGCTGGTTGCAGCTTCCTGCTCCTTACTCTAATGGTTCTTTACCTTAAAATAGAACTCAAATTGCAGATCCCTTCCAATGAAAAACACCTTCAGACTGTTCTCAGATAGTTCTTGAAATAGAGAACTATATAAAGCTTACACGTGGCTAACTCAATTTTTGGTCTGTGTTTGTGAGTGTGTGTCTGTCAACACATTGTACACCTGATGAAGAGGATGCTCTAGAGTCTGTGAAGGTTTATGCCTAAAATAATCTGGTTATCTTTAGGGCTCCTCAAGCTTTTTTGTTGTTTTTGCTACAATAGCCTTTGGTTATCCCTATGGGATTCATGTTTTCTGCATTGATGATTATGTCCTGATATTTGTATGGTAAGGAAATCCCTGTTTATTAAAGTATTTTAATTTGAGGGTTTTTTTTAATGCCCTTCAGGAGTGGCAGCTGCCATTTCACACATTGAGCATCTCGTCCTTATCGTCACAGTTCCCATTTTGGTCAGCCTGCATTCTTGCATGATAGTGCTATTTTAATCACAGCCTTTGGTTTACCTTCACTTCAGATTTTTAAGCAAGCATGAGGTATTATATCGGCCACTGTGACTTCTGCAGCACCCATCTAAAACAAAGTGAGTCTGCAAACCCATCTAAAACAAAGCACTGTGCGATGATCCTCAATTGGTACTTATTCAACAGAATATTTACTCTTTGCATACTCTCGTAGTTCTTCTCTGGCCACTTGTTTTCCAGTCAGTCAGGGATATTGCTCTGAAGTGGAAACAGATTTCTTTATTATTGGGTTTATGTGTCTGTGTACATTTGTGGGCATATGTCTAAGGATATTTTAAAAAAAATATTAATGATATTATACATCAAATTGCAACTCACAACCATTTTGCTTTCTCACCGAAAGGCTAATTGCTCTTTAATTTGCAAACCTTACATTGCAAGGTGCCATGTTTAAAGATACATTTGCACTTCCACATCCTCTTCTTTGAAATCTGAATTTGGTAACACTGATTTCATACAAAAATGATGCAACACAAAATGACCAGCTGTAAAATATTTGCACACATTCTCCATCTCTCTCTCTCTCTCTCTCTCTCTCTCTCTCTCACACACACACACACACACACACACAGACATGTAACAGGAACTTGTTTGCTCCTGGTTATGCTGCCAGCATGAGACAGCGCACATGCCTGCATATTAATCCAAACAAAGAGCCATGCAAATTGCTGCTGCTGATTAGTTGCCTAGCAACCTTATAGTGTCCTGAAAACAAAATGCTGTCATATTACACTACCATGTTGAGGCTGACATTAAGCCTATGTAGCATGATTTTGAAACACTCTTAAATCTGAAATATTTGGAAAGGGTCATCAGAAATGACCATAAATAATTATGGTGTTATAAGAGAGTGTGTGCATATATCACACACATTCATATATATGTGTGTGTGTACATACATACACACATTCATACACATCCCCCCACTCACATAGGAATGTACTGAAAAATCATCCTGTGACAAAGACTGTCTTCCAATTAGTTTCAAAGGTGCTCTAAGATCCCTTTACATACTGATTTTCCGGGCTAACACAGCTATGTCTTTGAATTGCAATATCAGAGAGAGGCATTCCTATTGCTCCTCCTCCAGTCACGAAGCAGCAAGCAATACACACACACACACACACACACACACACGTACTTCTTACCTGCTTTACAATGATACATTGAGAGCCAGCATGGTTTGACTTGCACTAGAACACAGACAGGCCAGGGTTTGATTCTCTGATCAGCCACAGAAATCCATCAGGTGACTTTGGGCAAGTCATACTCTCTCCACCTCAGAGGATGGCAATGGCAAACCCCCTCTGAAGAAACTTGCCAAGAAAACCCAGCGATAGGTTCTCATTAGGGTTGCCCTAAGTTGGAAACAACTTGAAGGCACAATCATATATCTGTGAAAATTAAGCCATGTTCATTCATGCTGATTTGGGGGTTTATTGTTTGGGGCAAGAGCACAATTATCCCGTACATGCTTAAAATTTTAGCATGGGCATTTTTTAAAAGCCCATTATACATAGACCTTGATAGTTGTTAGTAGTACAAGCATGGGAGATTCAGAGAGTCATGAACCAAAAAGTAACTTTTCCAAGCAATCTTTCTCAGCATGACAGCTGGAGTAAGGTGTAGCTTCTCTCCTACCAGTTACATGTCCCCTTTCTGGCAATGGCTAACAGCAAGTTGCACCTTAATAGATATTTCTTCCTCCATGAAGTCTAGAACATGGATTCTGGCAATTATCTTGCTGGATCAATTACTTTGGGCAGAAATCTGGCAGGGGGCCCTGGGCTCCCATTTGCTTCTATCATTCTGTACTCATTACCAGAAACGGAAGGCAATGGGTAATTTCTGCTTGATGTAAAAGAAGATAATGCTTGCAAAACGGAATGGATACAAGGTCAACTCCTCTGGCTAATTTAGAGCAGTGCTCCTTAATCTATCTAGTGTGAGGGATTGGCAGCTTTCCCCCAGCCCCAGTGTGCCAGAAGACTGATATCATATTTGTGCCCATTTGCTTCAGTTGTTGTTTTCTTTGCTTGAAACTTTTCAGAGGCCAGCAGCTGATGGCTGGTGGACTGGCACCAGCCCATGGACCATCATTTTGTGTGGCAATGATTTAGGGCAGTGGTTCCCAACCTGTGGGTCAGGACCCCTTTGGGGGTCGAATGACCCTTTCATGGGGGTCGCCTAAGACCATCGGAAAACACCTATTTAATTACAGTTATGAAGTAGCAACGAAAATAATTTCATGGGTTTGGGTCACCACAACATGAGGAACTGTATTAAGGGGTCACGGCATTAGGAAAGTTGGGAACCACTGATTTAGGGGATGAAGACATAGGGTACAGTGCACAATAACCAGTTACAGCTGGGATTATACTTGGAGCCTTTATAATTTTATTTCTGCTCTCAGTAGAAGGAAGGGTACAATGTGCTGGCACAACTCATTGTCATCTAAGTGTTGCTGTAACTATGGGGATGAAAGGAACTGGAGTATATTTATGGAAAGGGGAGATGTCTGTGCAATGTGCCAAAACTACAGTCTGGCTCATGTACTTTAAAGAGAGTATTGGCTTGATAGGAAAAATGCAAGGGCTGTCATTGCTTTAGTGTGTGTGGGGAGGGAGAGGGTAGGTAACTAATATTCTTTTTCTTGAATAAATATATTTTGCCATCCTCCTGACATTGACCCCTTTCCCTGTCACCTTGCAAAAACAGCTACTACACTATAGAATCTGGCTTGCACCAAGAACAGATTTCTTGATGTTTCAGAGAAGCCACAATCCAGCCACGGTCATGAATCTTGGATTGTTCCTAGCACAGGTGATAGTACCAAGCAGAGCCCCAAAATCTGTAAGAAGAAAACAAAAGAGCAAAAATGAACTGGCTGTAGCATTCCTGTACTCGTGGCTTCGATACACACCCTCTAAGTCCAGGTACCACCGTTCATTGTGTCAAAACATCTTAAACCTTATAAATGGCTTGTACATTAACATTTTGACTTTTTTCTTCAGGTATATGAGTCATTCTGCTGGCTACAGAGTCTTTGCATGGAAGCATACAGCAGTAATTGCTGGCAGAAAGAAAATACACCTCAATCAGGGAGAAGAAACCATTAGCTCTCCAGACAAACCTACAGTCTCTTACCATCATCCATGCTGGATGGAGTGATATTTGGAGGCCAAAACACCTGGAGAGCAAAAAGGTTTCCAACATATGCATTATCATCCCTGGTAGCACAAGGGCTGAACAGACATGCCAACATAAATCTGCTTCGTGTCACTTTGAAAGTGTGCTGTATAAATGATGCATGCATCCTAAGAGACCAGAAGCCATGTGAAAGCCACATTCCAGTCCTAAGGACTGGAGTGCGCCTTTGGTGCAGCTTCTGACCTCTTAAGATGAGTGTGTCATTTAAACAGCATCTCTCCAAAGTGACCCGAAGCAGCTTTATTTTGGCTTGTCTGTTCGGGCCCACAGTGGTTAAATGCCTGTACTGCAGCCATTCACAACCACAAGGTTGTGAGTTCAATCTCAGGAGCTCCAAGGTCCACTCAGCCTGGCATCCTTCTGAAGTCACGAAAATGAATACCCAACTTGTTGGGGGCAATTAACTTACACATTATAAAACACTTAGGGAGTGCTTAGTTCACTGATAACTGGTATAGAATTGTACTTGCTATTGCTATCCATTGGGCTATGTGCAGTTCTGACATAAAGGTGACACTAATAAAGGGTTGTTTTTTTATTCTGTTTGTTTTATATCTTTCTTTGTATGGACTAAAATGACTGAGATTGGCATAATAAAGATTCCAGTTTGTGTTTTCAATTGGTTTCCCCCGGCATAATAAAGATTCCAATTTGAGTTTTCAATCAGTTTCCTTGGGGACTGAATCAAAATACTAAAATACAATTGGAATTCTTTTCATTGTTTCCACACAATTGGAATGTAGGAACAAATTATGGGAAAGCAAGTTATTATTTACTACGGCCATAACAAAATAACATGATGCCTCCTTATGTTTGATTCCGCATACTTTCAGAAGCTCTGACAAAACAGTAAGGAAGAGCATCAAACTGAAAACTGTTTTAAGCTGGAAGCATCTGTTCAAAGAGAACACAGTATTCAACACTACATGGGAAGTATTCCCATCAGTTCCTTTCTTGTTCACTACTTTGATGTATAATATGAGATCTGTGTTTGCTTGGATCTGACTTTTATTTTTGATTAGTTGGGTCAACCTGTAAACTCACTAAATGAGCCTGAGATAGTAACACACAAATAAAAGCCTAACCAATTGTTAGTCCTAACTATAGTAGATCCTTTGAATTCACAGGAACTTTGTCAGTACTTAAATCAATTAATTGGTCTACTATAGCTGGGTCTATAATTTTATTATACTATAATTTCTATAGTTGGCACTGTAAAGATAAACTATCCTGACTTGGTGCAATTCTTTGAGACTTTAAAAAGTGTGTCTGTTGTGGAGGGACTTTGGAAGTGCAAAGTAACACAGACTAAATCACATCTGTACATCAGTAAAGATAGCAAAATTTTCTAGACAAAATAACAGAATTTGTCGGACCTTAATTGCACTTCAAATATGTTTAGCTGTATATTTAAGAAGGGGTGGGAAGGTGATCTATCATGGCAATTATAATTGTATAAAGCTGTTAAGATATGTGGTGATACTTCAATTAGGGTGTCCCTTAAGTGCCATCTGGTGGCTTTTATGAATATCACTCCAGTACTGTATGTAGTGGAGTGTCTCTCTTTGTCCTTTCATGTTACACAGTTACAGCATTATTATTCCACTTTAATTGCCATAGCAACATTCTATAGAAATTTAGGATTTGCAGTTTAGAATCCTCAGTCAGAGAGCTCTAGTTACTCACCGAACTACAACCCCAGGATTACATAAAATGAAGCCATGGCAGAAAAAGTGGAATCATCATACTATAATTGTATAGTGTTTGTATTGTTTTTATTATGCGGATATAGATCATTTAAAAACTGTGTAGTATGAAAGGGCCTGTGGATGAGCAAAGTGAACCCCCAGACTATTTCCAGGCTGTCTTTTTTCTGACATCCCAAAAGGTAAGTTGCCACTCCTGGAAGAATCTACAACTGGCAATTGACCTTTTAAGCAGGTTGCAGCCACCCCTTTTCACTGCTTAACATCAAAAATATCAATTTTTCAAAGTGACTTGCAGCCACTTATGGATTTGTCTTTCATTTTTGATAGTCTCTAAAGCCTGTCTTCCCAAACCTGCCCTCCTTGATCTACAATTACATCAATTTGATTTGGCAAGCTGGCCATTAACACCTTTTCCTTGAAAAACATTGCAAGAAAGCCACCATGGTTTGAGCATTGGACAATGACTCTGGAGACCAGAGTTCAAACCCCTGCTCAGCCATGGCTAGCCACTGGGTGATCTTGGGCAAGTCATATCCTGTCAGCCTCAGAGGAAGGCAAAGGCAAACTTCCTCAGAACAAATCATGCCAAGAAACCTCTGTGATACATTCGCCTTAGAGTTGCTATAAGTTAAAAATTATATGAAGGGTCACAACAACAATAAGCACAGAAGCAGCATAAAACCCCATTTCATATCTGAAATATGAATAATAATAATTAAATTAAAAAAGCTGAAAAGGTAAGGAAACAAGTGGTTTAATTCCTTCGATCTACCACAACAGAAGTCTTTCATATTTCTAACAATTTTTATTTTGTTTTTTTAAAGATGGCTTTTGCAGTAACCATTTAGCATTGCTGCTAAATCTTTTCCTCCTTAGCTGGCAGGGGAGGGGGGAGACAGACAAAAAAGTAGAGGTAATACAAGGGGAAAGTTACAAAATGAAGATGCTGCTGTCTAGACACTACATTAAATTCTGTGATTGAGGTCAGGTTATTGTACAATAAAAACTTGTTTGAAACCATCCACAGCCAAAGGGCTATGGAATTATTAAAACTGGAAGGAAATCTAAATTCCATTATTGCTTTCAATGTAATACTGTTAAAATACCAATATGTTAGAATGACTTATTTTTTTCTGCCCTTCACTCTTTTGCCCTTTGCATCCTCCTTCTGAAGCTGATAATAATAATAATAATAATAATAATAATAATAATAATAATAATAATAAT
>NC_056524.1:64921158-64936849 GCF_019175285.1 Sceloporus undulatus | reverse complement strand
TTATTTATAGCCCGCCCAATCACAAGGAATCCAGGCGGGTTACAACAGTAAAAATAAAGAAAATAAAATACAATAAATAAATAAAATACAATAAAATTAAAGAGAGCAAAGTGAGTACATTCACAGTTAGGCCTGATGGAAGTTGGGCCTCTCTTTTTCACTCCCTCTCAGGTCTGATGATGATGTCATGGAGGGAGGGCTCTTCTTCTTGAGGCAAGGATTTTATTTTAATTAATTTTAATTTAATTCTTCTCATTAAATTTAAGAGAAGAATTGGTGGACAGAGTGACATAAGTCACAGTAAATGGGGAGTAGAACTAGGTAGGGAAGGCCTGCCGGAAGAGATCCGTCTTAAGAGCCTTCTGTAAGAGTAGAAATGTCACGGATCTCCTTCGGCAGGTCATTCCATAGCTTCGGAGCTGCGATGGAAAAGGCCCTCTGGGTGACTGAACTTAGCCTAGATTTTATTGGCTGAAGTAGATTCTTCCCCGAGGACCTTAGAGTGCGGGACGGACAGTATGGAAGTAGGCGATCTCTTAAGTATTCTGGACCCAAGCCATGTAGGGCTTTGAAGGTAATCACCAACACCTTGTACCTTGCCCGGAAACTAATTGGCAGCCAGTGAAGGGATTTCAAAACCGGTGTTATGTGATCGGTACGACGAGTACCTGTAATTAGCCTGGCTGCCATATTTTGTACAAGTTGAAGTTTCTGAACTTGGCACAAGGATAGCCCCATGTACAGCGCATTACAGAAGTCCAATCGAGAGGTGACCAGCGCATGTACAACTGTTTCAAGGTCTCCCTGCTCCAGGAAGGGGCGCAGCTGGCGTATCAGCCGAAGCTGATAACAAGTGCTCCTGACTGTCGCATCTACCTGAGCTGTCAGGTGAAGCGACGAGTCAAGGAGCACCCCTAAGCTGCGGACAGAGTCTTTCAGGGGAAGTGTGACCCCATCCAGAACTGGCTGACATAATTCCATACCTGGGCTTGGGTTTCCTATAACAAGTACCTCCATCTTACCTGGATTCAGCTTGAGTCGGTTTTCCCTCATCCAGTCCATTACCGCCCCAAGACAGGCATTCAGAGGAGAGATGCCATCCTTAGTCGCTGCATCAGTCTGAGACATAGAGAAATATATTTGGGTGTCATCAGCGTACTGATAACATCCTGCCCCATGTCTCCGGATGATTTTTCCCAGCGGCTTCATGTAAATGTTAAACAGCATAGGAGACAATATTGCGCCCTGGGGTACACCAAATTTTATCTCTCTTTTAGAAGAGCAACTGTCTCCTAGCGCCACCATCTGGAATCTGCCCGAGAGGTAGGACCGGAACCACTGTAGAACAGTGCCTCCGATACCTAACTCTCTCAGGCGTTCCAGAAGGATACCATGGTCGATGGTATCGAAGGCCGCTGAGAGGTCTAAGAGCACCAGCAGGGTCACACTTCCCCTGTCGATGCCTAGACGGAGATCATCAACTAAGGCGACCAAGGCCGTCTCAACTCCGTATCCTGCCCTGAATCCGGTTTGAAATGGGTCCAGATAATCAGCTTCATCCAAGACTGCCTGTAGTTGATTGGCGACCGCCCTCTCAATCACCTTGCTCAAGAATGGTAACAACGAGACTGGCCTATAGTTATTTCTATCCAGAGGGTCCAGGGAGGGCTTTTTTAAGAGTGGTCTGACCACTGCCTCCTTAAGACAAGAAGGCAGGGTACCCTCCCTGAAGGATGCATTGATTATATTTTTCAGCATCAGCTTGACTATATCACCCCCCTGGACAGCCAGCCAGGATGGGCAAGGGTCAAGAGGGCAAGTCGTTTTTTTCAGACTACTAAGGAGCTTGTCCACGTCCTCAGTACTTACCGACTCAAATTGATCCAGTCTAACAGTAATGGCGGAGGCGTTGGATGCCTCTCTCATTGCTTCTGACTTAAAGTTGGCATCCAAATCAGCTCTTATCCGAGAGATTTTATCTGTGAAATAATCATTAAAAGCATTACAGTAAGCTATGGTTGACTCTAATAGAGGGTTCTGGGTGGGAGGCAGTTGTGTTAAACTCCTTACCACCCTGAACAGCTCAGCTGGACAAGATTTCACAGACGCGATAGATGCAGAGTAGAAAGATTTCTTGGCTGCATCTATCGCCATTTGATAGGACCTAAGAAAAGTCCTATGAAGTATCTTATCAGATATGAGTTGAGATTTCAGCCAACGCTTCTCTAGTCGTTGTCCAACCCGCTTCATTTGTTTAAGCTCTTCAGTGTACCAAGGGTTACGGTTTTTTCTGGGTTGGAAAGGACGCTTGGGAGCGATCATGTCTATAGCTCTGGTGATATTGTTATTCCATAAATTAACCAGAACTTCAACAGAGTCACTGCCAACCATAGAACCCCCTAGGGCTTCTTGGAACCTAATGGGTTCCATCAGCCTTCGAGGGCGGACCATTTTAATTGGTCCTCCACCCCTAGAGGGAGGAATAGTAGTCTCCAGACCAACCTTAACCAGGAAATGATCCGTCCATGATAATGCGGAGATACTAGTTATTTCTGCCCATGGATATGCCTGTTCGGTACAGAAGACCACATCAAGAGTATGACCTGCAGAATGCGTGGGCTCAGAGACTATCTGGGAGAGGCCCATGTTTGTCATGAAACCCATGAATTCCCGAGCCGCACCAGTAAGATTAGTCAAATCACCCTTGAGAGGGATGTTGAGGTCACCCAGGACTAACAGCCTAGGCGATTCCAACATCAGCTCTGAGACTAGTTGTGTCAGCTCAGTTAGGGAATCTGTTACGTTACGGGGTGGGCGATAGACCAACAGAATCCCCAAACTCTCCCTGGTCTTCAAGTGAAGGTAAATGCATTCAATGTGGTTTAATGCACGGATAGGTATCCTGGTTAAAGTGAGATTGTTTTTATGGATTATGGCTACGCCTCCCCCCTGCCCGCTTCCCCTTATCTGCTCATTGACAGAGTACCCGGCCGTAAGGGCCTGAGCCCAGGTTACAGAGCTATCTGCTCTAAGCCAGGTCTCTGTGATACATGCCAGGTCAGCATTGTGATCTATCAGTAAGTCATAGATGATACGGGACTTATTCTTCACTGACCTGGCATTACATAAGAGCAGGGAAAGGTTTGGCGAATGGTTAGGCATGCTCTCCAGATCTTTTGGGGTAGCAGGGCGAATGGAAGGCAGAATAGATATCAGACTATATAATATACTACATAGGTACAGTTTAGAAGTTTAAAATGTATTAGTTATTTCATTTACAATATTACTTTTGTGAAGTCATTTTAGATCATTTTGTCTCCATTTGGGGGTTACCATTAATTAAAAGGTAACTAAAAGGCAACATGTCACCTTTAATAACAAGTAACTTTACTGATTTACTGTTGACAGATGGCCACTTGACTAGTCAAAGTGTGAATGGCAAATTTTGCATCAGAATCACTTATGTTCCTCTCTGTCTCTTTTTGGACAGATTGCAATAATAGCAAGTTCCAAGAAAGACAATGTATGTGATCCATGTGTTTGCAGTAGGAATAAAATGTCTTCAATAATACAAAGTACCATAACATCCAAAATCCACAACACAGTGATACCTTTATTAGAACAACCAAAATACACAAAATACATGTTGCAAGGTTTGGAAACTCCACTGGCTTCTTCATCAGGCAAAAGTATTAAAAATCATACAGGGGAAAGAGAAATAACAAGCCTATATTTTGTCAGTTATTTTTGTTGGTGGTGTTGTTGTTCTCAGTTAACATGGTATGGAGGGATATTTGACCATGGGTGTTTGACCATGGGTGTTATGGGAGACAAAGAGTTGTAAAATGTAGGAAATAAAATTTAAACTCCATTACAACACAAAAGGATACCTTCTCTTCCATAAAAATATGTAATTTTACTTTGCTGTATGGCTAACACAGCTAACCCTGAATATGTTTTCAGAAATACAAAGTATTCTGGATGCTTGGAGAACTATAGTGCACCAGTTTACATTATCAGCTGCATGGAGTGGTTTTTGAAACAGTCAGGAATACAGACATAGAATCACACACAAAGGAGAATGACTAAAGTAACCCTAAGGAAGTTAAAAGATAATTGGAATCAAATACACATAGCAATTAATGGAGCACTGAACACTACAGCTGGCATGGAACTAGTTCTAAATACAAAGTTTTGCTGTTACTGCTCTGTTACTCATTTGTGCTATTGTAGTAGAAAAGACCCATTGAGATGAGGATCCCATTGTGATAGCTATTCTATCAGATAACAGCAGTCTCTTACAAATTAATTTATAGGCTAACTAACACTAAACCTGTAAATATAGTTATAAAATATCATAAAACAGTTTGAACAGCTAGAATTCCTGGGATGCAATGCCACAGGAATGCGATTTTGTGTTCATTATTACACCTACAAGGTAAAGTAAATGTCAGCAGGGAGATTTTAGAAGAAAACATAATCCCATAAGAAGTTTAAGTCCCTACCTTGGTATTATGCATACAGATATAAAGGATTCCTACCAGCATTGGCTCTTGTGGGTGACTTAAAGCAATAAATAGTTTTTTTTCCTGGACTACTGCTGGACTATTATTACAATATTTCTTTATATTATCATCATGCTGACTACAGCTATTGCCACTATAATTCTGAAAGACTCTCAATTTGTTATGACTATGGTTCATTTTTCCACTTGAAGAAACAAATTTCAGCTTCTGGCAGTTTCTACCTTTGCAGCGGATGTGAGTAAAGCCATGTTTATTTATATCGTGTTAGAAGTTGTGTTGTCTGGCGGCTTCGATATAAGTAAGGCAGTATATCCCCTCATTTAGTCTGAATTTTAATTAAGCAATTGAACATGCCACATTTGCTGGGATTAGGAGGACAGGACCCTTGTGAAAGTGGAAAAAACACAAAATGATTTGAGCATTGGACTACCACACTGGGAGACCAGGGTTTGAATCCTGTCTCAGCCATGGAAATCCACTGGGTGACCTTGAGCAAGCCAGACTCTCTCAGCTTCAGAGAATGGAATGGCAAACCCACCCTGAAGAAACCTACCAAGAAAATCCAAAGGGTTGCCACAAATCAGAAATGGCTTGAAGGCACAAAACAACAAAAATAAAAACAATATTTTTTTAACTTGAGAGAACACCTTTCTAGGAATCTCTAGGCCCTCCTGAACAACTCTGTGGTCAATATCTGACAGATACTGACCACAGAATCACTCTGGAGGACCTACAGATGCCTAGAAAAGTGTTTTTACTATGAATGTCTAGGTCAACCCAGTGTGACTCTATGGTCAACTTCCTGCTGAGTTGTGGTGGAGGACCTGGAGCTTCCTAAACAGAATATGTTAATCAAATCTGTGAATAATGAAACCCACAAAAGTCAAAACTGCAAATGGGGAGGGCTAACAGTAATAGCCCAAAAACAGGTTCAGCACCTTGGACAGCTCATGTAAAGTTTCAGCTAAAAACCAGCTAAGAACCAGGGCAGATTCATTGCCCCATTGGCATGGAAACCACCAGTTGCCAGTATCTGGACATAAATCCTAAAGGGTTCAATGGGACTTATTCCCAGGTAAGTGAGTATAGTGTTGCAGTTTTATCTGTGACCAAAGTCTAATCTGCACCACAGAATCAATCTAGTTTCACACTGCTTTAACTGCCATGGCTCCAATCTGTGGAATCCTGGAATCTATAGTTTGTGTGGTACTAGCTCTCTCTGACAAGGCTAAATAAATTACAAAGCCCAGAATTTCATAGCATTGAGCCATGGCAGCTAAAGCAGTGTCAAACTGCATTAATTCTGCAGTACAGATTATTATTATTATTATTATTATTATTATTATTATTATAGTTTATTTATACAGCTCTGTAGATGTACACTGCGCTGTACATACAAATAATAAAATCGATAAAAAAGAAACCTGCCAATGGCATAAATTTTACAAAATACATATAAAAATAGGTAATAATACAAGATTAGATTTTAGTGCCACAGTTTTCCATATAATATTTCCATAAATAATATTTGTTTATACTTCCCGCTTCTCCCTGCAGATCGAGGTGGGATTACAACCAATAAAAGCCAAACGATACAATTACACAACCCGTACTACATAAAATAATCAATTAAAACACGCCAAGATGCAATACAATCATCAACAAAGCCAAATCGTTGTCTGTTCCTGTACTGTTGAATCAGGTGTAAAAAATTCTGTAAGATCCACTATAAAAGGTCAGGTGGATAGGCTCACCGGAAGTGATCTGTCTTAAGTGCCTTCTTAAAGGCTTCTAAGGTGGTGATGAGAGGGATTTCTTCTGGTAAGTTGTTCCAGAGTGTGGGGGCCACGGCTGTGAATGCTTTACGGGAAGTTGTAACTAGTCTGGTCTTTGTATATTCCAATAAATACTTCCTGGATGTTCTGAGAGTGCAGGGCAGATTATGTAGGGTGAGGCGTTCCCTCAAGTAACTTGGGCCCAAGCCATGTAGCACTTTAAAGGTGATAACCAATACTTTGTATTGGGCCCGGAAGTTGATCGGCAGCCAGTGTAATGATTTTAATATTGGAGTAATATGGTCAGATCTAGATGTACCTGTGACCAATCTAGCTGCAGCATTTTGGATCAATTGAAGCTTCCAAACTTGGTACAAAGGTAGCCCCATGTAGAGAGCATTGCAGAAGTCTAGACGAGAGGTTACCAGTGCATGTACCACTGTTTCAAGGTCCCTCTTGGTCAGGTAGGGACGCAGTTGGTGTATCAACCGAAGTTGGTACCTGGCCACCGCCTCCACCTGGGATGACAGCTGAAGAGACGAGTCCAGGAGCACTCCCAAACTGCGAACTTTGTCCTTTAGGGGAAGTGTGGCTCTTTCCAGGACTGGTTGACAAATCTCCATCCCTGGACCAGGGGTACCTATCACAAGCACCTCTGTTTTCTCAGGATTCACTTTGAGTTTGCTTTCCCTCATCCAGCTCATTACTGACTCAAGACAGGCATTTAGAGGAGAGACTTTGTCTCAACAGAATTTTTAAAAAACAAAACTGAACTCTCAATCCTTAGGACAAGAATGAGCTCATAAATAAAAAATAGCTATCAAGAAATTACACAATCACAGCTCCATGAACATAGTTAGTCCTGACTAGCTCAAAAACCCTATCTCCCAATATAAGCCTGTCTGTCTTATGATCTTCAGGGAGGGCTTTCTCATGGTCCCAGCACCATCACAGGCCCAACTGGTGGGGACATGAGAGTGGGCCTTCTCAAAGACAGTTCCCAGGCTGTGAAATTCCTTTTCATAGGGGGCTAGACTAGCATCTTCTCTGCTCTTCTTTCACTGTTTTTATTTAAACCATCAGTTGATGATTAATTGGTCACAGAAGGTACATTTTTATGGAGGCATGCTGTATTATCTTAATTTATATGTTTTAAAAATTTATATTTTTAAAATTAATGCTGTTTCAATAATGATAGTTTGATTATTTCTTAACTTTTTATTATCAGTTATTTATGCTCTGTTTTGTTTTAACTTTGTTGTAAGATGCTTTGTATCCCATGTTGGGAGAAAATTGGGATATTAATGAAATGAAATGAAATACAACAATAAAATAAACATCTAGTGGACCCGCACATCCCCTTCTAGGATCACTCATAACATTACTCACATTAGCTGCAAAGGTAAAAAGGAGTAAGCAGCATTGAGCTCAATGTACTTTATCAATTATAAGTGTGTTCAGGATTGCAGTGTGTCCCAATGAAACCAAATGAAGACATTAGGTTACATGTAAAATAAACATTTAGTGAACATGCACATCCCCTTCTAGGGTCATGTCTGATGGAGAGAAGCCATGTCCTTGGGTGTCTTAGACCTAGTTTCTTTAAGACTTTATACACTAGTGTCAAAACCATAATCCTGGCCTAGTAGCAAACAGCAGCCAGTGCAGAACCTTCAAATAAAGGTATTACATGCTAGCGTAGAGTGGGGCACTAGCTGCCCCTTTCAGATCAAACTCTATACAAGCCCCACATATAATTCCTTGCAATAATATGGTTTTCTGGTTGGGCTACACCTGTCCAAGAGCATCCACAACTAGATGGCATAGATCAATTCATCCTCCAGTGACAAAAATTTATATAGGACTTTTCTCAAATGATGTACTATTCATGAATGGGTGCACCTCATTCAGAACAGGTACCAGGACTGAGACTTCCAATTGGAATTGGGCCACAATGCCTGTGCCTCTAATGATAACTATTGGTTAAAGGTGTTGTGGTACGCAGACACACGCAGAGTTGATGCAGGTAGGCAGGAATGCCTAGCAGATATTCTCTGTGAAGAGTCTGGCTCAGAGTAGCACAGGAAAAATCCTCCCACACACAGGCTGCAGCTTTCACTTTGAAGAAATGAAACTCCAATCAGTGAGACTTCACTCAACGAGGGCTTTAATCTTTGTTGCAGAATATTTACAAAGATTACATAGAGTATCAGACAACCGTCTTGAATACTCACAGCTATTCAGTCTAACAAAGTGCTTTGCCAACTGCCAACCATAACAACCCAACAATGAAGATTCTGACACTCTCCCTTATATAGATGGTCCTCTTGGGGTCATGTGACATCCATGCCATGCACTAATGAAACCTGGCTGGTTTCATACCCAGTGCCTGTTGCATCAGACTACCCATGATGCTTATCCACTGTGCATGTTGCATCAGACTTCCCATCATGCACAGCTCACCAAATGTTGACTCATGCACCTGCCACTTGAACTGTAGTAACCTCTGCTCCAGTTCCTCCTAGTGGCCACATTCATGTCATTTTCCAGACCAGGGTGCAACATGGTCTTGACAAAAGGGTAGAAACTCCACATGTGGCCACAGTGGTAGGATTGCTTGAGAGGAACCCTTACAGCTGGTGACATTAGTGGGATTGCAAAAGTGGAAAACTCTATAGTTTCCCAATACGTTGGTGGGGCAAGGGTTGGAAAATACAGTCACCCCTCCTTTTTCATGGGGGATCGGTTCTGGAATCACCTCGTGAAAATGGACTTTTGCCTATATTCAAGCCCCATTGGCTTGAATATAGGTGCAGGTGCGCAGGTGCATGCTGCGAGCATGCACCCCATTCATTCTCCCTCTGTTCAACCCTCACGCATAAGCGAGGGACACAGATCTGAAGACCGCAAGAATGGAGGGAGGACTGTACTTTGTGGCAGCTGTGGGATAGGAGAAGATATCATCTGAAATGACCCAAGTAAACCAGAAACTGGAAAACTTAGAAATTAAAACCCTGAAGTTGGAAGATATTACAGGAAATTTAATTCAAGACAGAGAACATGGCTTTGATGCAGCTGCTCTTCTGAATTTAAGGTTGGGAGAAAGATATCTAAAATCTAGACATTTACCAAAACAGTGAGAGGAAGATATCTGTGATAGAATGAAGGACATTTTGGCTGACTAAGGAAGACATTAATTGGAATTTGGATAAAGTTTTCAGATTGAATAGCTCCATCTGGTAGCGACTTGAGGGTGCAATGAAGACAACAAAATTGTATGCTTATGAATTTTAACACATCTGGTTATCTTCCATTCTAGTCTTCCATAATTTGCACTCTATCATCTGTTGTGTTTCATTACCATTCACATGAAGGTCACTTCTATGTACAAGTGATCTTTATATGAATGATAATGAAACACACCAGGACTAAAGCAGACTCTAAAATGCCAGCCAGGGCACTAAGGCACTGCCTTAGATGTAGCTCACAGGGGAACAAGGCTTAGGGACAGCCACAGAAGGGATGAAAAGAATGCAGTGTAGAGGATGCCACCAAGTATGTTTCCCAATGCCTTTCTGTGTTTTCCAGTGCCTTTGTGTGCATACCCTGGTTGACCATCTCTCCTGCTCTCCTGCTGCACACACAAAGGCAGGAGGAGAAACAGGCAATGGGAAGCAAGCACAAGGAACACAGTGGAAGAATTGCTGGTGCAGACTTGCTCAGAACACTAGCCCCATGCCATCCAATAGTTCTCTAATTTATTTCATTTGTCTTATTCTAATGTAGTATAAGAGTATAAAGAGAGTTTGAGTAATGTGGGAATGGGAAGTGAGGTGAAATGATTAGGCAGACATGGAGGAGGACACAATTTTGGATGACGTAGCTTCTCCCTTCCCCCACCCATTCCCTCAGATTCTGACCAACTAAGAAAGAAGTGGTAGATAGGTTAGGTTACATAGATTATTCAGGTTTTAATTCCTTTTGTGTGTTTTTGATAGCATGTTTCCTCCCTTACCTATTAAGGTTTCCCCCCTTCTACTGAGTTTTTTCTGAATTACTAATGACAGCCAATATGGCACAGTGGTTTGAGTGTGAAGTCGAAGGCTTTCATGGCCGGCATCCATAGTTTTTGTGAGGTTTTTGAGCTATGTGGCCATTTTCTAGATTTTTTTTCTGACGTTTCGCCAGCATCTATGGCTGGCATCTTCAGAGAATGCTGCCTGGAAAAAGTTGGGTATATATATATATATATATATATATATATACACACACACACACACACTGTGTGAGCCTGGGAATGCAGGAGTGATTTGCATGTGTATTGTTTTCTGTGTTGATGGCAGGCCTCAGGCTGGGAGGCTAATGCAAATGTCTGCTAATTGGTGATTATTATCTGCTGGGAAAGCCCTTGACTCTGAGTGGTTTCCCATTTGCATTTGCTGAGTCCTTATTTTCCTATTCCTCAGCACTGTAGATCTAAGTGACGTAGACAAGAAATTAACTAGTTAAATGGTGACTGGAACTAAATTTTCCCAGTCTTTCTTTTTTAGAAATCTGAAAGAACTCCGCAAAGTTTTTAGTTAATTAATAAAATATCAAATCAAATCAAATTTTATTGCTTTTGACCAAAGGTTATTGCACAAATTAATAAAATAAAGGAATAAACAAAAAGGGGCGGAAGGGGTGGACCAAATTTTTTTTAAAAAAAGGAAAAGGAAACAAAGAGACAAAATGAAAATTATCTCTTGGAACATCAAGGGAGTTAACTCGAAATACAAAAGAAGCATTATATTTCATTATTTAGAAAAACTTAAAAGTGACATAACCTGTATCCAAGAAATTAAAATAAAAAAGATGATTGTAAATATAACAGAAACCCTAAATTGGGTACATGCTTTGCCTCATTATCAAAAAGTAGAAAAGGAGGTATTGCAATCTATGTTACTAGAAAATATCAAACTAAAGAGGTCTTCAAGGACAGAGAGGGTTCGTATATAGCTGTAGAAGTTAAAACCTCAAATACAACTATATTAGCAATAGGGATATATGCTTCCTCGGCAAACCAAAGAAAATATTATGCAGCCCTTCATGAACAGCTCAAAAATATCGACTATTCTAACATCCTTCTTCTGGGAGATTTTAATGTGGTTGTGGAGCCTAAACAAAAATGAAAATCTAACAAAGGGAAGAAAATATGAATAAATCAAGGAAAACTCCCCCCATTGCTATTTCAACTACTAGAAGACTATAACTTAATCAACCTGTGGGGATATAAATATAAGGATATAGAGGGGTTTACTTTCTTTTCAGAAGTTCAAGATTCCTTTTCACGTATTGATTTATTCTTTATTACAAAGAAACTTGCAAATTTGTTTTTTGATATAGATATAATACCAAGGAGAATATCGGACCATAACCGTATCGTGTTGAAATTACAAGGGAAAAGGACCCAAAGCAATTGGAAACCCCAGTATGTATATACCCACTTTTCCAGGCAAGCATTCTCTGAAGATGCCAGCCACAGATGCTGGTGAAACATCAGGAAGAAAATCTTCTAGAACATGGCCACATAGCCCAAAAAAACCACAAAAAACAGTGGTTTGAATGTTAGATGATGACTCTGGAGACCAGGGTTTGAGTCCCAGCTCAGCCATGAAACCCACGGTGACCTTGGGCATGTCATAGGCTCTGGCAAATCTCCTCTGAACAAATCTTGCCAAAAAAAAAACACCTTTGATAAGTTTTCCTTAAGGTTGTCATAGGTCGGAAATGAATTGAAAGCATGCAACAACAACCAAAGCCAAGCAAAGTGTTCTTACCAAATGACAGGATTGTTTTAAGGAAACCTATAAGATTTACTAGTCATAAAACCAGCAATGGAGGGACAGGATACAAGTTGTCTTAAATATATTTTATTTGTATTTATGAGTGCTCAGAAACAAACTAGAGGAGAAGAGGCTGGTGCTTGGGAGAGAACAGATTCTATAGCATGGGATTTAATCTATAATTCTTTGGAGGATAATCACACAGTATTTATGACAGAATGTAACACACACAAAATTTGGGAAGAGAGGGAGCAGGGGGAGGGATCAAGACCTCTAAGTCTTGTGCTCCTCTTGAGCAATTCTCATGCCCCCCCCCCCAGTCCTGCCCCACTATTTGAGAACAGACAAGAAGTAGTCATCTAAGCTTCCAAAGAATCAAAATACATAGAGCAACAGAGGGAGGCAGAAAATTGTTATGCTTTGAGCAGCTGTTGACTGACTTTGGAATATTCAAGTTGTGGAAGACAACCCGAGTTATATTAGACTTTCTCCAACAGAGATGATGATGCCAAGATGATCTACTGCCCAGCTACTGAAAACAGACTTGTCATCTTGGATAAGCATTTATCAAGATACTGCTTCAAGGACCTGAAAGTCAAAATGGGAATTCAAGGGTGCACAGCTGGGAAGGGGTGTTAGAAGTAACAACCTTTGTATGCCTATGATCAATAACCGTTTTATGGTGACTTCTTGTTTGCTTTTTCACACCACTCTATTCCTGCATCACTAGCCCTGTAGCCATTTTTTTCCTCTCCTCCATCAGTCCATGTATTTGACTATGCAAATATATTTGTGAATAAAGCTATTTTACATGTTTTACATAGAAGACTAAGCTTATTTCATTTCTCTGCTAAACTCTCTGGGCACTGTGTTGATCTAAGATTGCTTATTGTTCAGCTTCTGCCTTGCCCAGGGAGAACAAGGAAGAATAAAGGCTGCACACGCACCACTTTCACAACCATTCCAAATTTTACAAGGAAGGGGAATATCATGCACTTGCTAGTAACTTCCTCCTGCTTCTCTTGAGTAGTATTGTTCCTCTTGAGGGCATCTAGACGAGCTGCTACTATCCACTGAGTTTAGCCCATGTGACCTAGCACCTCAGTGTGAAGTTACTGTGGCCTCAATTTACACTTTCCCACTCTAATTCTGCAGAGATTGTCCTCCCTCCACCTTTGTGGGAGATGAGATTGAGGAAACACCTGAAAGAGTGGAAGTTGTAAAGGAAGCTTTAGTCTACTCTAAGCAGTAATCTACATTGCAAAAGGTATCTCTTACATGAAGGATGCTCCTCCTTTTTCAGGTGGATTTAGAAGAAGTTACAAAATTACAGAATAGTCCAGATCATATTCAGCCAAGATCACAAAATTAACATAAGCCTTGACACATCTGTCTAAACACTTTTCCCTGTTCTACTCACAATTAGATATCCACATGGTCCAGCCTCAGCCATGTATCTGGAGATGCAACAGTCACCTCAGTACCAAGTCTCTCTCTGTTCTTCACTCTTGCTTTGTGTTGTGTTGTCTGACCCCTTTGCCAATTGGAAACCATACTGTTTTCCCATATTCTGTCCTGACAGCAGCCTCTTGTCCTGAGTACAGATTCCTCATCACAACTATCAGATGTGTTGGTACTCCCATGTCTTTAAGGGCGTTCCATAGCCTTTCATGACTATCCCCCTCACATGCATTGCCCAGACAATGGGAAGTGCCCATTATCACTTTGACATTTTCCTCTAACTCAAAAGATACTCACTTCTATCCCTTCTCCCACTCCTTAACTGGATAAGGATGCAACTTAGTGTAATTGGTATATATTCAAAATAATTTGGCAGCAGAGTGCATTTTGAACAACGGTTCACAACTTTTGACTACCATGGACCAGAAATTTGGGCATGATCACCATTTCTTGCCAACTGATAAAACCAAAAACATAAAACTGAAGGTCTTTCAGAAATCCATGGGTTTCAAATTAGTTTCCCTTTATTTGTTGATAAAATTTCATTTTCTCCTGTCAAACCTTTCAATGTAGTGACCGCAATCTAAATAACAGCAGCATCTGAATGAGGAGGGCTGCAGAAATAATCCAGTTTGACACCACTTTAACTGCCACAGCTCAGTCCTATGGAGTTTTGGGGTTTGTAGTTTGTTGGCAATTAGAGAAGTACATAGAAGAGTGGGAACGGATAATGAAGTATATAAGTAATCAGTGGGGTATATTGATATAATCGGATTTCTGGATTAATTGACAGTTTTTTCTTTATTCTTGTTTGCATACACACACACGTATACACACACATACATATACAATATGTGTGTGTGTGTGTGTGTGTTTAATATATGATTATGATAAGTGTTTATCCTTTTATGTAAATTAGAATTAGATTGGATTTTGTATATTGAAGTTGAAGAACAGTTTAGAAGAATTAGGGATAACAGTAAATATTGCTAGCAATGGAAGTTAAACATAGAAGTGTTTTTGCATCCTGATCCAGTTACATCTTTCTCTGAAAATGCCAGCCAGAGATGCTGGCGAAATGTCAGAAATAAACTCTTTCAGGACATGGCCTCACAGCCTGAAAAACCCACAAAAAACTATGGATGCCGGCCATGAAAGCCTTCGGCTTCACATTAAGCACAGAAGTTTATATTTTATCCTTAGATTGTATGCCTTTGGCAGGATTTAATGTTTTGAACTGATTGTCTCTGTAATGTCAAAATAAATTTGCAAGGCCCTATACAAATAAACAACAACAACAACAACAATAATAATAAACAACTCTGGGCCAAAACACGCATGCTGATTATACACATTTTAATGGTTTGTATTTTAACATGTTATATTTTAATTTATAACTGTTTTAATTCTTAAAAGTGTTTTTTATATTTATATTTATACATTTTAATATTGTACTGTTTTAAAATTGTATTGTGTTATTGTTATATTATACTTTATTTATATAGCGCTGTAGATTTGCACAGCGCTGTACATACAAATACTTGTTTTTCACTGTCTTGAGTCCCTGTATTGGGAGAGAGGTGGGATATAAGAAAATAATAATAATAATAATAATAATAATAATAATAATAATAATAACACACTGCAGAAATAACCCATCTTGAGACCGCTGTAACTGCCCTGGCTCAGTGCTAAGGAATTCTGGGAACTATTTGCGAGGCACTTTGCCTTCTCTATCACAGAGCTCTGATGCCACAATAAACCACAATCCCCAGGATTCCCTGGCACTGAGACAGGGCAGTTAAAGCCCTCTCAAACTGGATTATTATTTCTGCAGAGTTCAAAGATATAGCAGTGTTATGAGTCTGTGGAATCAGTGTGCAGAGACGTCTTGTAGCACCCTTGGGACTAACTGAAAGGAAGAAGGTGGCACCATCAGCTTTCACAGACTGAACTTCCTCAGAAGAAAGAATCTGAAGTGAGCTAGGATGCTGCCAACGTCTTCCTCTCAGTGAGCCTCTGAGGTGTTATAGGACCTCTCTACATTATTATTATTATTATTATTATTATTATTATTATTATTATTATTATTATTATTATTATT
>NC_056524.1:64911920-64921148 GCF_019175285.1 Sceloporus undulatus | reverse complement strand
CAATCATATTTCTGCAGTGTGTTTAAGGACTTATGTGGGGGGGGGGGAAATCCTGAGGGAGGAGGAAACAAAAACAAACAAACTCAAGGAAGGGGCGGGGCAAAGGCGAAAGGGGAGCGTGGTCACGTGACGTGGGCGAATGGGGCGCGCGCGCAGCGTCCGTCCGTTTGCCTCTCCCTGCCTGGATGGGTGGCGCGAGGCCCGGAGGCCTGCGCTATACCAGGGTGCACTTCGCGGCGTGGGGCGGGGGAGACGCTCTGCGCGGAGGCCTCGCCAACGAGACGACGACGCTGCTGCTGTTGCTGCTGCGGGCCGCCCTCGCCGCCCAAACCCCCGACATGTTAGGACCCAGGCCCTGAAGGCGGGAGGGGGCCCAAAGAGAAGACGGCGAAGGCGAAGTCCCTCCACGGCCACCGTCCTCCCTTCTTTCCCCGCGCCTCGCACCGGCCGCCGAGCGACAACAACAACATGGAGGCCGTGAACGCCTTCAACCAGGAGGTGGGAAGGGAAGGGAAGGGAAGGGAAGGGAAGCGCCGCCGAGGCCTTTCGGCTGCATCCGCACTGGAGAGACAACCCAGTTTGACACCGCTTTAACCTTGCTCCGCTCTGGGCCCACGACAAACTCCAACTCCCGGAATTCCATAGCCTTGAGCCACACCAAGAGTTAAAGCGGTGCCGAACCGGGTTATCCCTCCAGTGCGGATGCAGCAGGAGACCCTATTCATGGGGTTTTTTCTTGGCAAGCTTGGTTCAGGGGAGGTTTGACATCGCTTTCCTCTGAGGCTGAGAGAGTGTGACTCGGACAAGGTCGAGCAGAGGGTGAGGCAGCCCAAGGGTTCCTCCTCATCGAGTGAGCAGTTACACCCTCCCTCCCTCCCTCCCTCCCTCCCCTCTCTTCTTCCCTATTTTGCCTTTCCTTCCTTCCTTCCTTTGCTCCCTTCTTTACTTCCTCCCTTCCCGACTCTCCCGAGCGACCTGGGAACTTTCCTCAGGCGACCTGGTCCTGGTCTCACCGAGTGGACCTGGCTGCTGCTGCTGCTGCTGCTGCTTAAGTTCAGCCCTCTTGGGGCGAGGAGGGGAAGGGAAGGGAGCTCGGCGGCTGCTGCTTCTGCCATTTGGCGCCTTGGGCCTCTGGCCTTGTGGCTGCGCGCGCTCTCTCTATGCTGAGAGAGAGAGAGAGAGAGAGAGGAGGAAGTACTGGGCCTTTCTTTCTCTGGCAGGAAGACCCGAGGACAAGGAGGACATCTTGGGGCTGGCTTCCTTCCTCTCTCCAGCCTGTCACCATCATCTTCAGCCAATTAATACTCCAAACTCATTTTGCCCAGCACAGAATTTAATAATAATAATAATAATACCCTCATCCCTCCATATTTGCGGTTTTGATTATTCACAGATTCAAGTAATATGTTCTCTCTAGGAAAATCTTGGTCCTCCTCCAGTGCAACTCTATGGTCAACTTCAACTAAAGGTTGCACTGACAGACTAGAGATTCCTAGAGAGAATACTCTGCTAGGCCTTTGTAGCTCCTCCAGGGCAGTCCTAGGGTCAGCCTCTGTCTGTTGCAATGGAGGACCCAGAGAGCCCTAGAGAGGTGTCCTCTCAGGTAGAAACATGGTGCTTTTGTTCTTTGCGGTTTTCCTTGTGCCCCTAACCCTAGCGAATATGGAGGGACAAGTGTAATAATACATTTTTATTTATATCCCCCTCTCTGTCAGGATTGAGATGGCGTCCAATAAACATAAAATACAACAATATAAAATAAAACCCATTAGCCCTCCCACCAGCACAACAATTAAAAATTCCCTTATAGCAATAAAATAACATCCAGTTATTAAAACAGTTCCTGCAAGAACACTAAGATGGTCCAGGGAAACCTTTCTCTCGATCCCACCACCTTCCCAGGCTCTGATTTAGGCTTAGGTCTGTGTTAGTTAGGGTTAGGTCCTATAAAGGGTTAGGTCCAGATTATTTGAGGAACCCTTATCAACCCGAAGAACACTAAGATGGTCCAGGGAAGGCTTTATCTCGGTCCCACCACCATCACAGGCTCCTCCTTTGAGGGCAAGAGAGAGAGCCTTCTCAGTGGTTGCTCCCATCCCGCCTTCCTCCCAGTCCAGGAGGAGGAATTTAAGGCAGGTCAAGGAAGGGACTCAAGGCAGCTGCCCTCCTTTCCACAGGAGGCTGGGCTGGTCCCCTCCCTGCTGGCCTTTCCATGGCAGGCTAAGACATTTTTATTTAAGCAAGTGTTTAAAATATAAGCATGCCACGGTGGTTTTTCTATTGAGCATGTGTATTGTCTTTTAACTTCCATCATATTTTTAATGTAATTTTATATTGTTTTTGGGTGATTTTAACTGCTTTAATTTTATTTAATTTTCTGGTAATGTTTTTAAAATCTCTTTCTCTGTCAGAGAGCTCTGGTGCCATAACAAACTACAGTTCCCAGGATGCCCTAGCACTGAGCCAGGGCAATTAAAATGCTCTCAAACTGGATTATTTCTGCTGTGTGATTTGGAACAGAGAGGTCTGGTGCTACAACAAACTACAATTCCCAGAATACCATTGCACTGACTCATGGTAGTTGAAGTGGTGTCAACCTGGGTTATTTCTGCAGTGTAGATACAGTCTTTGAGGTGAATTAAACACCAATCAATGCTGTTTTCTTCTTTCCTGGAAACTCACCAGGGACCAGCACCATCCACTTTGAGTAGCACTAACCAAAACCATTTACCAGCCAGTGAATGGTGGTTTTGGTTAGTGCTGTTCAAAGTGGTGATCGCTGAACCGATGCTGGTCGCTGGTGAGTTTACAGGAAAGAATGAAACAGCTATATCCAGTGGACACAAATATGGTGCCAGTCCGTGGCACACTGGAAAATTGGTGGGCCACCACATCGGATAGTATGAGAAGCATTGATCTTGGTAACATACATTCAGTTCAAATTGTTGGGGTGAGGGCAAGGCATCTTTTAAGTTAAACTTGTGTGTCTAACTGGGCGTCCAGTCCTAGGTTTTGGAAATCGGGTGGAAAATGTAGACATAATGTAGTCAATGAATCAGTAGTACAGGTTCAGATCAGTAATTAAACTGACCAATGTTGGGATTTGATGAGGTGGGCTGTGTCTATAAAAGCTTGTAATTTTTTCTTCTCAGTTGGTCTCAAAAGTGCTAAGATTTCTTTATGCTACAATAGGATGTGTACAGTGATCCCTCCATACCCATAGGCACTTTATCTACAGATTCAAGCTTGGAAATATTCCAAAAAACACATAAATTCCCAAAAGCAAACCATGGTTTTGCCAGTTTTATCTAAGGGACACCATTTGACTACACCATTGTACAGAATTGTACATAATGAGACTTGACCATCCATGGATTTTGGTATCCATGGTGGGTCTTGGAACCAAACCTCAACAAATACCAAAAGAACATGGTATAAATGTATTTGCAAACTCCCTGTTTCTTTTCTCTCTTTCTGTCTCCTGGTATCAATACAAATATCAGGATTGTATGCAGCAGAGAAGCTTGCACTTAGGAATAACTGGAATGAGAAAATGGACCCAAAAACAATTTCTGCAAAAAAAATACCTTGGATGAAAGAGAATAGAAATCCTAGGGATTTCTTGAGGGTGGGTGCAGCATTGGTTGGGCTGACAGGATAGCTTTTCTTGAATTGGAATCACTCACTGTAACTGCTTGTAAGTTGGTCATGATAACTTTCTCCGTTGAATGAGCAGTTCTAAGGCTACCTTAATGTTCTGCAGAGCTAGAAGAACTCAAATGGCACACTGCCCTTCGCAGTGTTGCTCTTTCTTTAAATCAGGTGTGTATAAAGTGCAGCCCTTAGCCTGTTTTTGTGGCCTTGGTTCACTTAAAATTTCTCCTTCCTGCTTCCCCCCAACAACCCCCCCCCCCAAAGATGAGTTGCATCTCCTGGAAGTCCTTAAGAATAAACCTTTAACACTTGAGAATAAATACTTGGGAATGTTTAATTTTTTAAAGCACTTACATTTTGAAACCAGAAGTGGGACTTTTTCTAGTTTTGTGTAACAGTTTATGTGGCCCGGGTGGTCCATGGAGGCCCTGGAGGATCCTTGGGCAAAAAATTATTTCCAAGATCTGCTAAAGTTGCTCACATCTAACACAGTCTAGCATAGTGGTTCTCCAGATGGCCCCCCAGATGTTTTGGACTTCAGCTCCCAGAATTCCTGACCATTGGCTAAGCTGGCTGGGGCTTCTGGGAGTTGAAGTCCAAAAACTTGAAGGACCAGGTTTGGGAATCACTGGTCTAGCATTATGATAGCTTCACATATCTGTGATATCATTTGTTTTGAGTACTAAATAGCTGGTAAGCGTTTAAAACTAAAGAGTGGGACATGCACACGGACCACTCTGGTACTGCAGGAATGAACAGAGCATTACAGAACTTGTATGCTCTCTAAATGAAAGGTCACACAGCTCTGTGTGAGGTCAGGTTCAGTTTGCTGATACAGTCCACCCTTGCTTTGCGTGGGGGATCCGTTCCGGACTCCCCCGCATAAAGCAAAAACTGCACATGCTCAAGCCCCATTTAACTGAATGGGGCTTGTGTATGCGGCAGCACACGCGCTTCACAGGCACGCACCCCATTAATTGCAATGGGACGTGTTGCCCCTTGCCCCCGCGCGGTTTTCAGTGTATGCTGAAAGCCATGTATAGCGCACCTGCGTATGACGCAGGCGCACTGCAGTTGTCCCTCCATATTCGCTAGGGTTAGGGGAACAAGACCCCCGTGAATATGGAAAAACTGCAAAGAACAAAAACACTGTTTTTACCTGAGAGGACACCTCTCTAGGAATCTAGGTCCTCCTGTGCAACTCTGTGGTCAATGTCCAACATACACTGACCCTAGAATGGCACTGGAGTAGCTACAAATGGTCTTTCAGTGCAACATTTAGTTAAAGTCGACCACAGAGTTGCACTGGAGGACTTAGACAGTCCTAGAGAGAACATATTAATGAAATCCGTGAATAATCAAAGCTGAAAATATCAAAGCCGCAAATATGGAGGGATGACTGTATACGTATAATGTAGATGGTCCACTGTAGAGTAGGATGGGGCAGATAATGTGGCATGCAGTGGAATGATAATTCTCACAAATACTTCATTTGAAGACCATATACAGTGGGCCCTTCTCTTATGCGGAGGATCCGTTCCAGACCACCATCCCCTGCATAAAAGAAAAAATGTGTAAGCTTGAGTCATTAGAAGTAATGGGGCTCGTTCCCGCAGTGTGCGCCCCATTACTTCTTCTGGGGCGTGCAAGGCTTTTTTCTGGTGCGGCTTCCAGTGTATGCTGGAAGCTGCGTATGACGTGGGCGCACTGTACTGTCTTCACAATTTTCAGAAAAATGATTGCTTACACTTTGCATCTAAAAGCCATGTTAAAATGGAATTAAAATCTAATTGCTTGAAGGAAACTTTGAGTTATTTGTTTTACAGAGTAATTCTGCTAAAAGAGCAGGTGACCAAACTGAGAATGTGTTGCATGCTGCTTAAATGTTCCCAGTTGGAACAAGAATGGCTGAACAGACCCTGGAGTTCATTTATTATGTTTCCTAACAGCCTCCTTTTTCTGGATTATTCACATCCAACAACCAGAGAAAGAATCCAGACTTTATTCTTGTTTTCCCCCCTCTGGCTTATTAGAAGGGAACAACACAGAAATGGGCAGTTGCCCACTTCCAGACAACACAGTAAACTAACTGTGCATGAAGTTCCATGGTTTAACTGCTCCTGCTGCAAGTGGGAGTGATTAAGTAACATGCACTAGCTTGCTGATAGTTAATGAGAAGTCAGAGTTTCAGTGGTTCTTTGGCTTATCTTATTGTGCAACTGCAGGCAATGTGTTCTGAGTAACTCTTTCATATATGTGGTTACAATTCATGTCTGGTGGTCTATTACACACTTTAAGTGCACTGTTGAGACACTGTACATTGGAGAAAAGTATAATAATGAGAGGAGTAATGGGTTTGAAGTTTCAAATAATTGAAATACATACACAGAGAACCTTTGGGGCTTTAAACATATTTTCTATGTTCTTTTGCTGCCTTTACGAATGAAGTTATTCATTCATTCATTCATTCATTCAGTTTGTATCCCACCTTTCCCCTTATGCAGGACCCAAGGTAATTTTCTTTATGTATTGGTGTTCTAAATTTGGAATATATCCAGTGTGTCTAGTCTGAACATATGCCCTTAGAGAGCAGCTTTCATTGTTGCCTTTCTCTTCTACGTCCCATATCTCCCTTATGATGACAGTAGAATTGGGTGTTATTTTGTTGACTGTCAATTTTCTTGGTACTTCCACCTGACACAGGTGACACAATAATTGAAGACAGTGATTGTGAGAACCTGCTAACTAATGTCAGTATGAGGTGGTAATAATGCCAGTGGTATTTGACTGTTAATACTGTGTTTTCGCTGAATGCCAGTGACAACATGTAGGTTTTTGGTTTGTTTGTTTGTTTGTTTTTTGGAAAGTAACTGTTTTGTAATGCTTTGTCATATACTAATGGTATCACTGATGACATTCCAAGTACAGAGGAATAAAGTATAATAGTAACCCCTTTCATCCATTTGAAATCAGGGTTTTTCCCCCTGTGCTCATCTTTCTTTCTTTCTTTCTTTCTTTCTTTCTTTCTTTCTTTCTTTCTTTCTTTTTTAAAAAATATTTGTAAATGAGTAACCTATTTTTTCTGATGCCAGCTCCTGCGCCTTCTGGCCAATGGGGCTCCAGCCTCCACTTCTAAACTGCCCCTGAAACCAAGCCTTGGAGGGGGAGGGAGGGGAAAAGAAGTAGGAAAGTAGGGTAGACTTACAGTAAATAGTATTGTCCCCAGTGGCGGCGCGACTGTGTGTATGCACCACCATTGGGGACAGTGCGGGCTTGCCATTTGCAGATGCTCAAATCCGCGGATGGTAAGTCCATGGATACTGAGGTTTCACTGTATACGTTGATCGGCCTGACTGTTGATGACTAATCAGAAAGGTGAATTCTATGCTGAGGGTTATTAAGAAAGTGATTGAACATTAAACAGCCGGTATTACAATGCTTTTACTGTATATATGGTGTGTTCATGCTTAGGAATATTATGTGCATCTCCTTTTAAGAAAGATTGTCCAGAGTACAGAAGAAGGGGTTTGGTGATTCACTCTAGAAATCTTGTCTGGTCCTGTAGTCTCTTTGTCATAACACCCAGTCTGCAATCAAATATCAAAGCTATTATTCTGTTTGGATAAATTACTTGCGCAGTTGACCATTGTGTGTGGGTTTGACTTTTAAATGTTTGTATATACTGGCCTCTGCTTCCTCATTGTATGAGCAGATATCATATTTTATGATAGTGTACTTCACTTTAGTGGTGAAGTGAACACAGCATTCCAGTGGAGCTATGCTGGCAGGATTTTCCTTTCTGCAGGTTTTCATTTGGATGGTGGCCAGGGCAAATGTCTTCTCACACTTTTGGTTTAACTAGTATATACATGGATTCACATGCTATTCTAGAGTAGCATAGTTATTACCTGGTAGCTGGTCTACTAAAAAGGAAATACACTTGTCCCTTCACATTTGTGGCTTTGACTTTTGTGGATTTGATTATTCACGGATTTTATTACTATGTTCAGGTAAAAACATAGTGTTTTTGTTTGTTGCGATTTTTCTACATTAATGCGGGTCCAGTGCCCCTAACCCCAGCGACTGTGGAGGGACGAGTGTAGTTTTTTATTCAGACAGGCTTCTAGAACTGATGGCTTTCAAGAAGGGAGCTAACAGGATGGTTTGTTATTTTACATTGTTCTGCTTTAACTGATTTTTTAAATCTTTTTAAAGTGTATTGTTTTAAATTGTTTCATTATGGTTAGTATTTTAATTCTATTTTGATGTATGCTTTTAATTATACTGTAGTCATTTTAATTTATAAGATGCCTTAAATCCCAATCTTAGGGGAAAAACAGGATATAAATGATGATAGTGATAGTTTTATTCTCCATAAGTGTATCTAACCTGTTTGTAAAACTCTCTTAACTGGTTTCATCTGGAGTATGAAGGAGTTGGAAAATCTTTTCTGGGGGAAAAAAAGGTAAAACATTTGGGACCTAAGTTTATGAAAAAGAAATGAGATAGATTGTGAAAGAAACATATATAAATGTATAGTGCAATGAAATCATACAGACTTCTTTGCCCCATTATCATAATACCTCTTAATGTGACATCTAGAGAAATTAAAAGTAGATTAAAGTCAGGCAGAAGCTAGTACATCTCCACATAAGACGCTAGGAATGTATTAAATCTGCTGGAAAAGGTGGTTTTAAAAAAGAAATTTAAGAAATTCATAAATAACACATCTTTTATTACTGTATTTTCCGGTGTATAAGACGACTGGGCGTATAAGACGACCCCCAACTTTTCCAGTTAAAATATAGAGTTTGGGATATACTTGCCATATAAGACCACCCCTCTTCCAATACACACCAAATAAAAATTTAAAAAACATCACTGCATTTACCCCAACTCGTTCTCTAATTTTGGCTTGCTTGCCTGCTTGCTTATCTCTCTCTCTCTCTCTCTCTCTCTCACACACACACATCTCTCTCTCTCTCTCTCTCTCTCTCTCTATCTATCTCCCTATCTCTCTCTTTCTCTCATATATATATATATATATATATATATATATATCCCCCTCTCTCTATTTCTCTCTCTATCTCTCTCTCACTATTTCTCTCTCTCATCTGTCTATCTGTCTATCTATCTATCCACTCTCTCCCTCTCACTCTCTCTATCTCTCTATTTCTCTCCCTCCCTCTCTCTCTATCTATCCCCCTCCCTCCCTCTCTCTCTCTATTTCTCTCTAACTATTTCTCTCTCTCATCTGTCTATCTGTCTATCTATCTATCCATCCATCCATCCATCTCTCTCTCTCTCTCTCTCTCTCTCTCTCTCTCTCTATATATATATATATATATATATATATATAAAATCTATCTACTTATCTCTATCTATTTATCTCTATCTATCTCTATCTTTCTGGCCAGAATTGGTTTTTAATTGTAATTAATATGTTATGTTTTGTTTATATTGTATTGTATTGTTTAATAGATGTTGTTCACCACCCTGATTGAAAGAAGGGCGGTATACAAATAAATTTTTTATTTATTATTATTTATTTATTCTCTATCTCCCTCTCTCTCT